>NC_079895.1:23306807-23333000 GCF_024868665.1 Triplophysa rosa | reverse complement strand
TGTGTGTGTGTGTGTGTGCGTGTGTGTGTGTGTGTGTGTGTGTGTGTGTGTGTGTGTGTGTGTGTACACGTGCATCCGTGTGTGTGTGTGTGTGTCTCTGTGTCTGTGTGTGTTGGTGCGTGTGCGTGTTGTGTGTGTGGAGTGTTGTGTGTGTGGGTGTGTCTGTCTTCTGTGTTTTCAACCTTTTCTTGTTTTTGCAGGTACAACTTTGATTGTTTTGCTTGTAGTCAATGTGTCTCATGTGCAGCTGCTTTGTAACAATGAAAATTGTAAAAGCGCTATATAAATAAAGTTGAGTTGAGTTGAGATTAATAAAGGGTTCAAGAGATCAACTGTGGACCCCACAGTTGAGATAAAAACATTTAAAGAAATAGCAAAAGAATGACTGTGGACACACATAAAATAAAACCAATTGTTAATAACACGATTTCATAATACATCCTACCTGAACTGTTAAAATGATTTCGAGATGATCTCACAACTACACACTTGAGCCTACGAAGAAATACAAACACAGGCCTGGTTAGCATCATGATAACACAAACACACTTGTTTAGCATTGTTCGTTTCACGCTAGCACACACATACACACAGCTCGACAACGTAAAATATTGACTGTGTAACGCAGACACTTATTGAAATAAGTATACTCACCGTACTCACGTGCATTACCGGCGAACAGCGAAAACAACAACCGGCAGAAACCGGGAAGCAGGGATAAAGTTATGATTTTGGCCCCCGCCAGAGAGTTCAGACTCATGGACCTTCCTCCACTGTCCAAATGTAGTTCATCCAGGAAACCCGCTGATAACATTTCACCGTTGTAAGATTGTGAGACGTAACTTTTATTTGCACATTCAACAACTTCTAACGTTACAATTACTTGGATTTGTAAACTATTTACAACAAATATTCACTGTGCACATTATACAAATGTATTCCCAGTTCCAAATTTAATACTATTTATCGAAATTCAAAAAAAAAAAAAACCTTAGCGTTAACGTTACTTACCAAATCAGGGCTGGTGATAAGACGGCGCTGAAGAAAATGAGGGCAATAAGACTAATGAAAAAAACTGAGGTGGTGGTGGTTTGAAGCGGGGGGATAAAAGTGCGCATTACAAACATATAAAAACAAATTAAACTTTGTTCCACATCCACACGGGCTGGCCAAGACTTCCCCGCATCAAGGCAAATTCAAGATGGCTGACTCAGCGTTCCTGAGGGAGAGATAAGACCCACCCACCAGAACGGCATGACGTCAATAACGTCATGACACTACTGTGTGGTTTCTAAACTTTTTGAGTGTTCCACACAAATTTGCTATAAAATATTGAGCCCTATTCAATTAAAGTGGCATAAATCTCAGCAGAGCTCAACACTTTATAGTTTGGTCAACTGCATAACGACATTTGACTGTTGTGACCTTATTAGTTATGAGCTAGTACAACTGTTTGGGATTACAGTGTGTGCACAAGTCAAACAATGCTCTTTTGTGTATGTTCGTTCGCGTGTGTGTGTTCGCGCTCGCTCGTGTTTTTTCAGCCTCTCGAGACCTGTCTCTCTCTTCGGAGACAGCTTCTTCCGGCAGTTTGCTTCGGCTAAGTCCGTTCTACCTTCGTCAGCCAATCTGATCCTAAGAAAGAATCCGACGAACTCACCCGCTCGCTTTGAACTCATCAGGACTCTGAAACCCAGGACTCTGAAACCTTTTTCCTTGCACGCGTACCAAGAACTTGTCCCAGCACAACCAGGAAACCAATGCAAGTATCTGATCTATTTCTAAATAGCTGCGCTTAAGCTTTGCCCCTTTTAAATAAGGAGATTGTCCTTGATGGTTTATGCAGATGCGAATAGCTGATTTAATACTGGCACTCTTTGCTTTGTCTATTTCTTTCATTCTTTACTGCTTTTACATTGTATGTGTGTTTGTTAGTGTTTGGTCTTTGTTAGTTAGTTGGTTTTATTTCCCCGTTAGCGTAGTAAATAAAACCACATTTGTAACCACGCTCGAATTGTTTCTGTTTTTATTTATCACATATCAACGTCACTTAAACTGCTTGATTTCGTTAAGATTTCTGAAGTGGTACTGTACCACAGTAAGAATATTGTTTTTCCAAGGCCAGGAAAGTAATATTTCTTAGAGTTGAAATACGATCTGCTGATCACTCGCTGGACGAGTACATTTAGTATGTCGCTATTATTAATTCTGCTGCATCAGGTAAAGTGTATAAAATAGGTAATGGTTAATCACCATTAATTATTTGTATGTTACTGTGGTTAAACTCATAGTTTCCCCGAAATACACTACACCAGAATGCATCAGTGCTGTGGTTTTGGCACTGAATGTCCACAGTACAGCCGTGCTAAATGCAAAAGACACTTGAAAGCAGCGTGTGTGCTGTTTACATGTAAAGATTTAGTGTAGTGTAGCCTTCAGAGCTAATGCTAGTGATTTACTTCTTGAACTCGTCAGTCAATGTTTGTTTAAGCCTTGGCAAGATTGAAAAACCAGCACCTTTACAGTACAATATACTCCTTGTATAACAGCTTAAAACCAGCCCAAACCAATCTGAATGACTTAAGCTGCTTAGATTTGTTTTAATTATAGTCTTACATACAGTAAATATTGTATATAATGTATAACAATTTTACATACAGTATCTCACAGAAGTGAGTAAACCCCTCACGTTTTTGTAAATATTTTATTATATCTTTTTATGTGACAACACTGAAGAAATGAAACTTTGCTACAATGTAAAGTAGTGATTGTACAGCTTGTATAACACTGTAAATTTGCTGTCCCCTCAAAATAACTCAACACAGCCATTAATGTCTAAACCACTGGCAACAAAAGTGAGTACACCCCTAAGTGAAAATGTCCAAATTGGGCCCCATTTGCCATTTCCCTCCCCATTGTCAGGTGATTCTTTAGTGTTACAAGGTCTCAGGTGTGAATGGGGAGCAGGTGTGTTAAATTTGGTGTTATCGCTCTCACTCTCTCATACTGGTCTCACTGGAAGTTCAACATGGCACCACATGGCAAAGAACTCTCTGAGGATCTGAAAAAAAGAATTGTTGCTCTACATAAAGATGGCCTAGGCTATAAGAAGATTGCCAAGACCCTGAAACTGAGCTGCAGCACAGTGGCCAAGACCATAAAGCAGTTTAACAGGACAGGTTCCACTCAGAACAGGCCTCGCCATGGTCGACCAAAGAAGTTGAGTGCACGTGCTCAGCGTCATATCGAGAGGTTGTCTTTGGGAAATAGACGTATGAGTGCTGCCAGCATTGCTGCAGAGGTTGAAGGGCCTGTCAGTGCTCAGACCATACGCCGCACACTGCATCAAATTGGTCTGCATGGCTGTCGTCCCAGAAGGAAGCCTCTTCTAAAGTTGATGCACAAGAAAGCCCACAAACAGTTTGCTGAAGACATGCAGACTAAGGACATGGATTACTGGAACCATGTCCTGTGGTCTGATGAGACCAAGATAATTTTTTTTGGTTCAGATTGTGTCAAGCGTGTGTGGCGGCAACCAGGTGAGAAGTACAAAGACAAGTGTGTCTTGCCTACAGTCAAGCATGGTGGTGGGAGTGTCATGGTCTGGGGCTGCATGAGTGCTGCCGGCACCGGGGAGCTACAGTTCATTGAGGGAACCATGAATGCCAAGCAAATTTACAGCAAATTTACACTGTTATACAAGCTGTACACTCACTACTTTATATTGTAGCAAAGTGTCATTTCTTCAGTGTTGTCACATGAAAAGATATAATAAAATATTTACAAAAATGTGAGGGGTGTACTCACTTCTGTGAGATACTGTATGCTTTCCAACAACCCAGAAGACAATTTTATGACTCAGTTTTGCTTTTGCATAAGCAAGAAGTCTTAACGCAATCCTGAAAAGCAGGAGAAAAAGCTGTTTTGTTGTTTCACCTATATTTCACACAGCAACTGCTTCAAAGGTGTCCAGTCACTTTGACTAAATTTAGGTCCACTAATACAACAATATTAATGCACACAGCAGCAAACCAGTCAACTCCTGGGCAGATATGCTGCTAACAGATTTCTAACAACACAGGCGAGGATTACATTAAGCAGAGTTAAGAGCTAATTGTGCCACTAAATGTTTAACACTGATTAACAAATCATGGATTAAAACTTTAACCTACACCTGCTATTAACTTTGTCTGACATGATGGATTCAGCAGTGTAACTAAATGTCAACAATGCTTTTTGCCTTTTTCAGAAAGTAATAAAAATTTGTGCCAGTAAAGGTAATATTGCTTTATTATTATAAACCACCTAACTTCCAATAGACTGTTAATTTCAAGTACTAGCTGAGGAAATCCAGGTACTGTATGGACAAGCCATAAAAACAGTCTAATTGGCAGACCAATATTGCAGCATATATTGCAAAGTATACAAATAATGTGATTAAATGTAAGAAGTATTGTTTTGCTGTTGCCACTGTATATTAACAACACTAATCCACTACGGATTTATGTGTTACAATAATTTTCAACCTACTGTATCCTCTAACCCATACAACCGTATAGGTTGAAAATACAGAGCATTTTTTTTTAATTAGCTTCATTACTTACAGTATGTCATCTTTTATGTAATACAAAAAGACGCAACGCTTTATATTACAGCCCGCAATGTACTGCATAATTAAAGAGAATTTCCAGCGTCACTAATTGTAACAATAATGTACCGCTACAGTACATATCTGTAGGTAAAAGGGAGTGTAAAAGGGTACAATTATTTACGCTGTAAATTCTGTTTCATTATGCGGTACATTTGCGGGCTGTAATCTGAAGCGTTACAAAAAAACAGCAAAATACAATTAGCATTTTTTGTGTAGGTTTTTTCCCCCAAAGCTGCATTTGATCTCTTCATGTGCCAGTGTTTCCCACAGAATTTTGTGAAACATATTTTCCTCTAGGGGGGTCCGGGGGCATGCTCCCCCGTAAGAAAATTTAGCATATTTTAAAGGTAAACGCTGCAATCTGGTGCATTTTAAGAGCAAAATTAAGAGACTCACTCTATAAGAATACAATAGCTATAGTAGTAATTTAATCATTGGCACCATAGATATAAATGGGGATAACACATGGTAAAATGAGAGTTCACAAACAAAAAAAGTCAAAAACATGTAGAGCATGAGCCATCAAAAAATGAAGCAAAAAAGTGTTTAACAGTTGAACTAATTTATATATTACCATACAGTATATTAAAACGCAGGCCGGGCATCAGGCCTTTTTCACAGTGCCATTGTCCCACTCCCCCGTATGGGCCTATCACTTTACTATCCGGACCAGAGCATTCATACATTATTATGATGCGGCGACTGTTTAGAGTTAACCCGTAAGCAGTGGCGGTTCTAGACTACTGTAACTGGGGGGGCCAGGCAGGGGCCACTTATGCTTTTAGGGGGCACACTAACATGTGTCATGATTAATTTTCAGTCATTTTTCATTGTCATGCATTACTGTTTTCTCTAAGTAAACTAATAAGCTAATAAAACAAGTTCAGTTCATGGTCATTTATTTCACCACACATTGTATATAGTCAAAATAACAATGGCAACAATAATAACAAGCCACTTTTCTGCATCTTAAATGTACATACATAAATGAAAAACTACCCACAAACAAGATATCCAAAAATCAACTTAAGCAGTCATCTAAACATGAGTCACATTATCAGGTATTTTCTTTACACAAAGAAAAAAAACATGAATTTCAAAATTTTCACATGTGATATATGTGGTTTTGGCACACTTTCATGTGAATGCCATGTTAACTAAATACTCATGTAAAAACTCATGTTTTTCACATGGAATTTCAGGGTTACAAAAGTTGTCTCTCTGCACAACTAAATCACCTTGCTGATGGGTCCTCTGTTCTATTGGACTTTCTTCATTCTCTAAGCTTTTGTGCATTTCTGACTCTTTTTCAGAAGAATCTTCTTTCTCCAGCCTTGACTGACTATTATCTTTAGTTTTCTTATTAAAAAAGGACATTATGTCCTTAGAATTTTTCTCTTCATATTAACTGCAAATGGAAAATTATGAAAATGTGTAAATGAAACCTAAAGCTCGACTCTCAAATACACCACAAGTAATATACAGGACAGTATAGAATAAACTGTATTGATTACTTGAACTCTGCTAATTCCTTGGGAATGACAGACCATTTATTTCAATTATAAGGCAAAAGTGCATTTTATCAGACATTCACCCCAATAAATGTAAGTTGCATTTGATCTCATTTCCTTAAACAAATAAAATGTCTTTACTGCGTTACGCGTTCTCTGGCAGCAGCCGATTCTTTGTATAGGCACGAGTCACGACTGCTTTATATGTAGATTTAACATGCGCAACACCGGAAAATATAGGTCAGTATTTTAATATGATGTGTAATGATATGCATTTTCGTTTTATTTTTACAAAATTTTCCATTACCTCTATGATGTAGACGTAATCTTGCTGAAGGCGCACAGACTCGACATTGTTTGCATCTTCCTTGCGTAATCTTCCTTTTGGCACACAAGTATCATTACTGCCACTCGCAGGCCAAACGCAGAAATTGCTCGGTTGTGGTAAAAAATTCCAGAAACGATTCCAGATTTAGGGGGGCGATTCCACCCCCTAGAACCGCCCCTGCCCGTAAGAAAAGCACACACTCTCTCAGCACAACAGAGTAATGTTAAGTTTGTGATTTATTATGTTTTCAACTTTATGCGCGCGTTGCGCAGACCTAACACGAGAACAATTAATGACAGACGCTTTCTCCTGCGGTACACGCCTATCGGTCTGAGCAGTGCTGATTGATGTCCGACAAACCAAATATTGACAAGTTTTGGACACGGTGACACACAGGACAGCATGTAATCGCGTGTGGCGCGCCCCCATATCATATATTTTTCTTACGGCGACAGCCGAAGCTAAAGGAGGAATTTAAGCAGACTCATGCCCATCATGCATTCAAATCATTAAAATTGGCGGTTGGCAATCAAACTACGTTCTGTGCCTGAGCAACAAACAAATATACTCAGGGGCGTAGCAAGCTTTTCAAAAGTGCGGGAGATGGATGTGGTTTGTTTGTTAACAATAAAAACGATGAATACAATGACAGAAGGGTACAAAAGGTAGGCTATAACATACAAGATATAAAAAGCTTCCCATTTAAATGAGTGATACTACATGGGTCTGACAGGACTGTGACTGAGACTGCTAAATTTTGCTTACTTGCGCCTTGAAAAGGGGAGATAAAAAAACACCCACACAAAGCTTTTTCTCTGGTGGTATAAATAATGTAACAATTTACTGTTTTTAAACATTAAAATAATATACACTTTTCTTTCATAGTTCTTCAACAGGTATGCAAACAATGACATCATTTCTCACTTTTTCCCCCTCAACAGGTACAATCAAACACAACAGGTAAGTATCCACAAAACTATTCAGCTAATCAACAAACAATGCTCAAAATATCAAAATCAATTGCACTGGCAATAAACCCATAAATAAACTGCTTAACAATGACAATTTGTCCCTCCTCCTTGTCAATTCCCTGCCTTCTTCATCACAGTTACTTTATACATTGCATGCCATGACCGAATTTAGCTAGCTGCTGAATAATATCCCAATTAGCAATTAGCATTAGTCTAAAAAACAAATATAATACAGAAAACACTCCACATGTCAACAAAACATAAACAGAACATCTTCCCAAACACATATCAAGCTTATTTAAAAAAACCTCGAAAGCATAAACACTCATTCAAAGTACCTGGAAAAGGGAGATGTAAATAACCATAACCATAAGTTCCCGCCTCCTCAGCACGAGCTGACCGATAAATCTAACACACCAAGAGAGGCGGGACTTAAGGCAGAACAGCCAATCATCAGCCGGTAACACTCAAAGCCGGTGTCATGTTTGAGAGGGAGGGGAGAGGAGGCAGCCGCAGTGAGCGCAGACACAGAGCGGCCAGAGAAACAGAGGAGCGACTGCTGTAAGGCAGCAAAAACTGCAGAAAAAGTGCAGGTGTTGAACCCTCTCACCGGGAAAAGAGTGGGTGTTTTACGGGTGCGACAAAACATTTTTCTAACCTAATAAAGAAACGAAACGAAATATAACTTTTTAACTGTTTATTTATTCTAAACTATTTTAACAGTTTAAACAGTGTCATTCACATCATTAATTCACATTCGTGCTCCAGCACATTTGGCTATCAAACTATGCGTTCTGCACGTGAGCCACAAACAAAAAAATACTCCAAACATTTTTCTAAATTAACTTAATATCGAAATGAAACGAAACATGAATAATTTTCCATTAAAAACAAAACGGAACTATTTTGGCGATTTGGAAAATGTTAAATGAAGTGCTTTTGGCGCTAAATAAGGACGGATATTAGAGATATAGCGCCAAAAGATAATCATTATAAATGTCATGGTTGCGCGTGCTGCATACAGCTCCGTTGTGTAGACGCGCTGCTCATTTTAAACGACAGAAATGGTGTATGTCAAAATGTCCCTATATGCAGATTGCTATTTTAGCTGGAAATAATATGCTGATGAAGCTGAACATAATGATGTCAACGCATGCTATCTGTTTGCTCTGTCATACACTGGTAAAATCATGTTTGTACTGTGGATAACTGCAGTGAATACTGAATCATTAGATTTTACTTCCCTCAAACAATGTTGTATTCCGTATGGCTTGACGACGTCTTAAATTCTGGCCAGTTCACATATCTGCGTTTAAACCGTGAAAGCTGAAACAGTAGCGAGCGACCGTGCGTTCGTATGTACAGTATGTGTCTGTGTGTGTGAAGCAACAGAGAGGGGGACGCATGTTTAGCCGTGAACAATGGCACAACAACGAAAACAGCGGTCCAGAATTCAACGTTACAAATAGTTATGTTGTTGTAAGAAAAACAGTTCGGCTCGTTTTAAGACTGTGGCGGAACAAAATAGTCTATGGCGGGTCGCCATAGTCTCATCAATGAATGGGGAACACTGTGTGCATTTGGTCTGTTCCATGTGTTCAAGATTCATTTCATATTTTAATGGAACATAAAACATTTTATATTAATGCATATACATATTTTTTCACTAATTTTTACACATTCACATGCTTAGAAATGCAGACTGACAAACATGCACCCATAATTATTTTGGAACCACGGCACAGTCGTATCATTTGTAAACAAGCTTATGGGAGATAATGAATGTGATCAGTTCTGGAGCTGAGGAGTCTGGAGCATCTCTGATTCATCCTCTGTAATGCATGAGAAGCCCTGGAGAATCAGAGCAGGGTACAGAAGAGAGCAGTGATTACACTGTGGTCAAATCATCTCACTCAGATAGCCATGATTCCATCTGATCACCCTCGGAGAGATTGACTGAATCATCCCCTCCAGCGCTGAGAAGAGGACAGGCCTGGTGCGGCAGCATGTACACACACGCCTCGTTTTTCTGGAATTTGCTCCAGACATGAATAAAATTTAAGTGCTTTTTGAACATGATAAAAAACAAAACAGTGTTGGTGTTCTTTCTAAGTAGAAAAACAAGTAAACATCCTAAATGGCGTTTGGCGCTAACTTCCAGGTTGGCCTGCAAAAATATGTCGTTCCTGTGGCACTCGATTGATATTGTTTTAGAGCCACAAGGATTGTGGGTTTTTTACCCAAGGGAACACATATACTGATGAAAAAAAGCTTTAAAGGGGTCATATATGGCGGAAATACGTGTTTTTCTGTGTCTGTGGTGTGTTATAAGTTGCCCATGCATGTATTAGACACGTAAAATTGCTAAAATTAAAGTGTCAGAACAAAAGATGCATTCTATCTAAAAGCGAATGCGAACCCAGACCTGCCTCAAAAAAGTAGTCCCCGCTGCAGACTGTAGCGCGGTGACGTCATGCATTTCGACGTCATGCATGTATAAGTGCGCATGCGCAACATGACGTATTGCATGCCTTTAAACAGCATGCGCCATACAGACGAAGTTAGTTTACTTCCGTATATGAACATGTTCAAACAACACAGGGATCGGATTCGATTTCAATGGTACTAAGTGAATGAGCATATTTATGGTGTCTTTACAATTGTGTCTTTTTGTTTACGGATTTTTATTTCAGTGCTGTCTTTGTCAAAGTCACAGAGGATGTCATTAAAAAACGTAAAAAATGTTCTGTTGCTTGGTATTAATCAATACAAAAACAAACATTGAATTTTTCAATGACAAAAGCAATAAGCAAATTAGAGTACTACCATCTCAGAAACATATAGCCAGAATCAGATGTTTTGTCTCAAAGCAAGATTTAGAGAAACTAGTTCATGCTTTCATCACCAGCAGGGTGGATTACTGTAATGGACTCCTTACAGGTCTCCCCAAAAAGACCATCAGACAGCTGCAGCTCATACAGAACGCTGCTGCCAGGATTCTGACCAGAACCAAAAAATCTGAGCATACTGTATCACTCCAATTCTCAGGTCCTTACACTGGTTACCAGTTACTTTCAGAATCAACTTCAAAGTATTATTAATTGTCTATAAATCACTCACTGGTCTAGGACCTAAATACATTTCAGATATGCTTATTAAATATAAACCAAACAGACTTCTCAGATCATCAGGATTAAGTCAGTTAGGGTTCACTCAAAACAAGGCGAGTCAGCGTTTAGCCATTAAACCACCAATAGATGGAATCTGCTTCCAGAAGACATCAGATGTTAACAAACAGTAGCCTTTTAAATACAGATTAAAAACACACATGTTTAGCTGTGCATTTACAACCTGAGCACTGTGCTGGTTTACATCAACTGCACTTCTATTTCTAATTAATTTTTCTTTTGTTCTTATTCTTTTTATATATACACTCATATTTTTAATCAATTTTATTGATGTTTTATTGTTTCTTAAAATCTAAAGTTTTATTTGTGATCTTAAATAATTAGCATTTTAAAGATACGTCTTATTTCTCTTTGTGACTTTGTCAATAATTTTATGTAAAGCACTTTGAATTGCCCTTGTGTATGTGTATGAATTGCCTTGTCTTGCCTAAGACGCACTTACTCAAATAACGAATTGGGGTACTTCGGCGTGTGCATGCTGCGTTCGAGACAACTTGGATTTCGGGAAGCCCCGACCTCAAACCCAGAAGTAAACGTTTTTACAGCACGAAATGACATGAATAAAGTCTCTTCTGTAAGCTTTATAAATAAATTAAAATCATATCGTTTTGGCCATCTTTAATATGCCTTGACGCCGCGTGATTGACAGGAATGCATTGAGGTAGGTCGGACATAATATCCAAGGTCTGAGTTTACACATCCATGACATAAAAATACGTGAAAATATCACCGCGCAAGGTAAACAGGACACACATGCGCAGTAACAAATGCTTGACCACAACACGTTAAGGTGCATGCGCGCTAAACCATGCATGACGTCACATGCATGACGTCACCGTGCTACAGGCTGCAGCGAGGGGTATCTCGCCTGAAGCGCCACGTGTAACCACACCCCGATGAATGTACGTCACTTCGTAACATGATTTGATTGACATGACTTAAGACTGCCCAAATCTAAATGCCAGTGAGGTGGGTGTACTTGTAAATCTCATTGTATTGTCACCGCCGCAGCCATGTCGTGGAGACGCTGTGAGTTTCGTTGCGAAAAGAAAGACTCTTTGTTTGCCATGCCAAAAGATGAGACAACTAAAAAGAATGGTTACATTTTATTTACAACACTGTTCCAGAATAGTACAATCCGAATGTTCAAGTTTGTGCAGCGCATTTCACAGATGATTGCTTGGCAGAACACCGGCAGTGCACGAAAGCTTTGGTTAAACAGTGGGGCCATTCCAACCATTAAAACTTCGCTGGCGCTTCAGATTCGCAACCTGTAAGTATATTTTTATTGTAAAAGACTTTGTTACGGACTAACACGAGTTTAGTTTGTGGTGTGTTTGTGATCTGCAAATGCAGACACGCGCGCAACGTGAAAAAAGACAACATAATCCTAATAATCAGTAATAATGTTCCCACTAGAGGCAACAAATGTCGTGTTTATAATGTCTTTTTATATTTAGTATTTATTTTGGGTTTATTGTCTTTGTTGAGTCGCGACAAGATGTGACGTAACATTGGTTGATCAAGAAGGGCCAAAGCGCTCGCATTATTTATACCATTCCCTGCTGTAATGCGAGCTTGTTTCTATCTCACACAAACTCTGTATGATGTATATGGTTGTTTGTTTATAGTCTTTATAATGTCGTATATAAAAGGTAAAACCGTTAGCTATAGTTTTTAACTATTTAACATTTTTTTAATAAAACCTTACCAATCCTTTACATCCTGCTCAAGTTGCGCTGGCAAAGTTGATGTATCGGCTTGATCATCTTCATTTTCGGTATCTGATATCAGATCAGGCTCGAATTGATATAAAGAAGTACCGATGACATTTCATCACCTGTCAGTACAATTGCGTGGGAACATGATGTTCCGAATATGGAAGAGGCGTTACATTTCCGTGAAACGCTTGCAGTATTCGACCAATCACTACGCACTGGTTAACTGGCCAATCATAGCACACCTCGTTTTTCAGAGCCATGAGCTTTGTAAAAAAATCAACGCATTTCAGACAGGCGGGGCAAAGAGGAGATACATACATGCACGGTATGTGGAAAATAGTGTTTTTGAACCTTAAATCATGTTTACACATTGCATTCCATCTAAAACAAATGATAATATTAGTTTAAGCCCTGTCATATGACCCCTTTAACACTTTATATTAATATACTATAGTAATGCTACAGAACATTTTTTGTGAAATAAATGTTTAACCATTTCATTTACATTCACCTACAGATGATGCTGATATTATTTGATATTATTGCTATTTATGGGGTTAGAGAAAGTAGAGCCCTGTGGCAGACACAGCAGATGTTACAGGGGAAAAACTTAATTTGAGGTAAGAAAGTAAGTTTTTTACTTAACTTGTTTTTGTGATGGCAATGCCTGATTTGTAGTTAAACTAATCAAAGTTAAATGTTGTTATTTGTGTGTCTGTGTAGATTTATTTCATACAAGTTGTTGATGCTAATGTGTTAGCTTTTAGCTGTAAGGTGAGCTAATTCATGGCTACAAGATTCTGGGTCAGTTGTAACAACAACACTCAACACACAAACACAAAAAATGTTCAAGTGTTCATGTTTAATTTTAATATGGTCATTACTGTGACAGAGTAACAAGCTTACAGACACACCCACATGAATGTTAGCTTTCAGTTTTATAAGGATGATGCTACAAACTCACCCACACAAATAGTGTTCAATTGTTGAAGCTAATGCACATTTGCACGTTTTATTTAGCTTTGTAACACACCCACCCACACACACACATGTATGTTTTATTATCTCCATGGGGACAGTCCATAGGCGTAATGAGTTGTATACTGTACAAACTGTATATTTTATACCCTACCCCTAACCCAATCCCTAAACCTAAAGATCGTAGAAAACTTTTTGCATTTTTAGATTTTCAAAAATTATCGTTCTGTGCAATTTATAAGCTTTTGTGCCCGTGGGGACCTCAATTTTGGTCCCCATGAGTTGGTGTGCATTTAGGTTTAGGTCCCCACTAACATATAAAAACCAAGTCCACACACACACTAGTTGTACTGAAAAGTCAGTGTTGAATAAAAAGCTTTAATATCCATTTTTTGTCATAATCCTTACTACATTTTGTTACATATCACCCCGGTGGATATTCTAATGTTACATCTTACCCCAGGGTATGTTACAACTAACCCAGACTATGGGGTGAATTGTAACATTTCACTCCTTGTGTTTGAAACTAAACCATGCTTTTTCTGTTTGTGCTGCAAAGATAACAGCTATGTCATTTAATAGCAGACACTTGAAACTAGTTTGATTTGCATTGAGACGTTTAATGAGTCGCAATGCATGCTTTGGTCAGCAGGGGCCGCTGTCTTTACTGCAAACATGGAAAACGTGGATGTTGATATTTCTTTAAAAAAATCCAGGAAAAGCACAAAGTCTTAGTTTCTTTATATTAAAGAGACTTGTATTGTTCATTTTTATTTTATTTGGACATTTGTTTTAAAATTCCAGGTTAGTTTTGTTATTTGACAAAGATTTTTATTTTACAAAGAAATGTGGAGCATTTGTGAAATAATAAAAGGGCAGTTGTTCATTTCTAATTTGTCTCAACTCGTTTTGTAAAAATAACTCGTGAATAAACCATATCGGGAGATCAGTATTGCGAATCGCATCGCATCATGAGCTGAGTGAATCGTTACATTTGTAATAAAGGAAGAAATTAACTGTATTACTCAAATCGTTACATTAACAAAATAAATTGCTTTCATAATACAGTTAGCAATTATATGATTTCTATAGTGCATAGATGGCCAATGGGGAAAAAACAGATAGACAGCAGTGATTATCCTAAAAAAACAACAGAACACAGACACACACACAAACACATATCTGCTATCTCAGTAGGAAATGATGATGGTGACTGGATGCAGGTTGTGGGCTAGCTGGCTGGATGCTCAGATGTACTTGTGTCCAGGGTAATATGGACAGACAGATGAGTGGGCTGGTGTAAACAGTCAGAGCAGATCTTTGGCAGTGCAGTGACTATGCTGTAACGCAAAGCAAAATGATCGCTTAAAGACGCCCATTAGCCCCAAAGCTTTCTGTTACATCACAGCTCTGCCTTGAAAAGGGATCCTCAGTAATAGCATGGTGCTCAATGGGGTGCAATTCATTATGCCATCCCCAGCGAGGCAGTCCGGCTGCTGCATGTACGGCATTGTGCCTTTAATCACCACACCACAGAGAAGTCGCAGATGTCCCCCACACAGTAATCAAGATAAACACAAACACACGCCAATGGCTCCTTTCTGCTGTGCTTAGACTGTCTTTATTAAGTGACTTCATTTGATTAAATGTACACAGACAACGCAATAAACACACACACACGCACACGCACGCGCGCGCGCGCACGCACGCGCGCGCACGCACGCGCGCACACACACACACATGCTGGTGCACACACATGCTGGTAAGGATGCAAAACATGTTTGTTTTTCTATCATGACAGGGACTTCCCATTGATTTCTGTTGTTTTTATATTGAGCTAATGATGTCTTTTATCATGTACACAAAATGAAATGATCATTCGAACTTGGTATATTGTATGGTTATTACAGAGCTCTTTGCACGCAACAAATCTCTGCACAAATTACTGCCAAACTGAATATTTTCTGTGCAATTTATACACACTACAACTAGAACAGAACATACTTTATTATAAAATTTCACATCATTATTATTATCGACATTCGGAAAAAACATTGAATTTAAAACTATACAAATATTGTTAATCAAATCATAATTCTTATCTTTTAAAGGGATAGTTCACCCCAAAATGAAAATTGTCCTCATTTACTCACCCTCTTTTCATTTCAAACCTGTATGATTGACTTTCCACAGAACAAAAAAGATGATTTCATGAAGAATGTTGTTCACTGAACAGCGATGGCACCCATACACTTGCATTGGTTTTGTGTGCATAAAAATGAATGGGTGCCAGCGCTGTTTGGTTACTACCTTTCTTGAAAATATCTTCTGTTGTGTTCTGCGGAAGAAAGTCATTTGATTGACAAGAGGAGAGGAAATGACAGAATTTTAGTTTTTGCGAAAACTATGGCTTTAAAAACTGTCTGCAAACAGTTTGTGTCAGGCATTTATATGAACGGGGTTCTTAAATTAGTTTAATTGGATGTGTACATATTATATTGCGTATATGTTTGTCAGTATGGGCATATAAGAATCGCGTTTTTGAAGCTGCATTGAGTAATACGCAGGTCCCGTTTTTAATAGTGAAAATACACTGTCAGAGATTCTCACTGCAATATCAAGGAGCCCTGAGGCTGCGTGGACTGAACTGTCTGCTGTAATTGAGTTGTGGAAGTGAGGAGAATGTGTTTGCCAGCTGTCAGTCTTTCTCTGCACATACTCTATCACTCTCTCCATCACATACAAACTCATCCGGACAGACCCAAGTCTTTTTATTTCCATAACGCTCAGAGTAACATTAGTCTGCATGAATGCTGCCCAGCAGACGATCTGAACTGACAGAGTAACAGAGTGTTTGGATGCACCGGCTGAGAAAATTAACCATGGTTCGATTTTCTGTATATAGATTTGTCTATATTTGTGAGGACATTTAAAAAGGTCTTCACTTTTTGAAATGCTTTTAACACTAAAGCAACATCATGTTTGCCAGAAATTTACCGTACACTCTTAAATATAAAGGTGCTAATGTTCTTCAAAGCAATGCCACTGAAGAACAAATTTTTGCCTCCCAAAGAAAACTGCAGTCAAAGTTTCGTAAACAGTTCGGACATTAGGTTTATTTACACATACAGATGGGTTTGCCCAAATTTCACCCAACATTTCGAGTGTTCATACATTTGTACACACATTTTATGACCAATCCAGTGTGTTTTAGCAACCAGTTGTTGCACATCTGCAATATGGCATCAGCAGATGTATCTGGAAGAACCTTATGCAGATATCAAACTCAACCTCAAAACCTAACAATAATAATAATAATCCAATGTTGTCCCTCCGGTGACTGACTGATGCTGTTGTACTGCCAAGTGCCCAATCACAATTGATCAGCCGCTGCTGACCTTGCCTTTGTCAGAGCCATTGAGAGAGAGAGAGTTGCATCAACTCCGTTGACTCCAATGGAACAGTTTTTTCACAACAATGGCGGTTTATGGAGCGTCTCAATAGTTCCCGGAAGTTACTAGTGATGCACGGAGCTGCAGCAAAACAGACCAATTATGACAAACTTTTAACACGTTTAAAGACGTAAGTCATTTAATAAATAAAAAATGAAAGAAATAAAGCATTTGAGAGAAAACATTGAACTACCTGACTGCTCCATGAATCACATGACACGCGAAAAATTTGAACTTCCGTTGACGCGACTCTCTCTCAACGGCCCTGGCCTTTGTTTGGCAGCTGTGACTGAGGTGGGTGTGTTCACAACGGTGCATTGCCATTGGCTGAGATGCAGTATGGTTGTCATGGTGAAGCTGTTGTTGACAGCACCGTGAGCCAGTGGGGGACACCAACTGTAATTTTTTTTAATAAAAATGAACAACTGTGTGTTCCTTTGAAGGTGACAGAACCTTGTTAAAATAGCCTTTGAATTGATTTATTTGTCAAAAAGGTTGTGGTACGTATGCAAGATTATTTGTTGATTGTTAATTATCAAGCGTAACGTTAGTTCTGGCAGGTCACGTGAGTTCAACTTGCATCAGCTGATCACATCAGGTGCAGCTAATCAACGTTAACCAATAGTCATACAACACACACTAGACTGCGTCCTATTTAAGTTGCATTTCTTTGCTCCTTATCAGCTGCTTAATCGCCATCCATGATCGCTGTTCTGTGCAGCTCGAAAGTTGTTTAGATATATATGCAACACGCTGTTGCCGCACATCCAGATGTATGTAAGCAGCATGGGTTTTAAGCCCTCGTTTATGAACTACTTCGCTCTATACGCTCACTAGTTGTTTGGATATACAACGCGCTATTGCAGTCATGGATAGTTGGATAATCTTAGTTGATCTCGCTTTCTCTCGGCATCTGTTCCTTTAAGCAAGCGGCAGTGAGCTGACCGTACTAAGCTCACCGGAGAATGCAAACATGACGGCATCTCCAAGAGTGAACTGTCTTGTTTTATGCATTTAGCTATACATAGCATGTTGTTCCGCTTACGTCTCAAAAAAACTCGGGCAGTCGTTAGATTCTATGTGAGAGCAGGTCGTACCTGATCAGTGATTAAATGCGAGATCTATTTCTCTTGTCTGCACAACGCGAACACCGTGTATCAGACATTGCGAGCCAGAAGTAGTTTACACCCTGGATGTTATTGTAATTGGCACATAGATGCTTGCAGAATGAGTCACAACAGTGTTTCGCGTTATTCACATGAGCGGTGGAATCGCATCCGCTCCGCTAGGGCTGCAGCTATCGATTATTTTAGTAATCGAGTATTCTACTGATTTTCTATCGATTAATCGGGTGTTCGGATAATAAGTACTTTTTCTTTATTAAAGAGCAATACTAAATATACAAGAGAAAATAAGACAGGTCTCTTAAAATGAATTAAAATGAAACTAATTTGTTTAATTAATTTAATTAATTTTTTAACATTTATTGCTGAAATTGGATACATTAATATCTGTGAAAACTAAACCCATTTAGTACATTCCATTGCCATATTACATTCAAAATGCAATATAGGCCTAATACAAATGTATAAATAAGAAACATTAACAAAAATAGAAAGAATAATTTCAAATGTAAACAACTAACTTCAGCTTATGCATGATGCATTTAGTTGATCTAAATTAGTTAGTTTATTTTTTTTACTATTAATAGTAATATATTTGTCCACATAAAAATACAGAGTTAACCAGACTTTTATTTTGGCAGGTCGTCGGAAGATGCTTATTTTTTAGTGTGTTAGCTTCACTCAGTAAAATGTTCTGAAATAAACTCTCAGAGCAACTCTGGAGATGAAGTTCATGTGTTCATGTCCTCATAAATCGCAGACGCAGACAAATTCATGAGCAAAACGGTATATAGAATACTACCTTTCATGAATAACATATTTAAAAGTAGATTAATAAACAAATTCTGTTTAAAACAATACAGCCTACTTAATGCAATAATAAATGACATGCAATATGGGTGATTTCATTTTACTGCCAACCACCAATTAAATAAAAAGATTATTTCATTTTGATGTGCACAACACAGGCAGATATACACACACTGAGGCGCGCTAGGACGGTTCGTGTTAGAGCAGTCAAAAATTAAATGTCATCACATAATATTCTCTATTTTAAAAGGAAAGTGACTGTAAATGTCACCATTATCATGTGTGTAAATCATTGAAGAATGTCAAGTGAAACAAGAGCTTATTCAGTTAGTTCAGAGAGCATGCTATTTTATTCCTACAGTTATTCCTGATAGGAGGGTTCTGTAAATATTTAGTTTATATGTAACATTACGCTTCAACTAAGTTGAATGGTGCAACTCAAAAATATTTTGTAGTGCGTAAGTTGTAACTCAGTGCCCGTTTAAGTCAAAACTACAGTAGGCTAAGTTGTAACTTACGCACAGCTGGTGCAACCGGCCCCAGGTCAGTAAAATCAGTAAAGTCTTGTTTAACTGGATTTCATTCATTAATTATATTTTCACGAAAGTTTAAGTTGGGGTACTGCAATGTTTATTTCTATAAAAAATGCTAACTTACTGCAAATGTTATTTTAAAATAATGTTAGCATATGAAAGCATTGCAAATAAATTGTTTACTTTAAGTTATTTGTGTATGTTTTTGACTAGCAAACTATGTGTAATGAAGAATTGGTGTAAATTACAGTAGAAGTTAAAGAATTTCTGTCTGTAAGGAATTTTTGGTCACCCTAATAAAATCACTGGGTCTTACCTGGCCACCTCTAAAAAAAGTTCTGGCTACGCCTCTGTATGCGATCATGATAGTGAGAGCTGATGTAGGGGTAAGCTATATAGCCAAAATTGTACATAATACAATGCAGTCACAATGTATATCTGCATGTTAACACTTGCTCATTCAACTCAGGTGCTATTGTTGCAGGGTGTACGCTTCCCCTGCCAGCTTAACTGCTAGTTTACCCATTCATCTCATTATCGATTTGCTCATAACACTCTAGTGCCTTTCGTTGCAGGATGTGCGCAGGCTCACAGACGGTTGGCTAAACATCTGATGCAAGGCACACTTTCTTGGGAACACTTCGGCACTTTCAAAATCGTCATCTGATTGGCTGATTTTTACAGGATTTCCGGGAGACGTGCGCGTCGCGTATTTTTTTACGGTCCGCCAGGGAACAGCATGAGCCGTCTGATCTAAGAAGGCTTTAAAAGGTTGCAATAGGAACTCATCATGATCGACTAAATGCTTAATTCGTAAAAGTATCTAGGTTAACTGCAAAACTATAATCGTTGTTGCTGGTTTTCTTTGACAGGCACATGAATGTACACCGGTCTGATACTGCGGGGACATTTCCATGCCTCTAAACATGACGTAGTACAAAACAAAACGTGATTGGGTTCTTTACCTGTCAGTCATATAGCAGTCATCTTGGGCAGGCCTCGGCCAAAGAAGCGGCGAAAGTTCTTATAAACAAGTTTTTTGCTTTTGCTTGTTTTTTATTTTTAGCAATCAACTCTTCATATGCTAATCATTAGTGTTGGGGAAAGTTACTTTTTACAATATTGAGTTACTCTATAAAAAAGTAACAAAGTACTTTTTGCATTACTTTTGCATTACTATTTCTCACCTAACTGATGCTCATGCTTTTCCAGACTTTGCTGTTCTTTAGTGTTTAACACTGTAACTGTGCGTTCAGACCACCGCTGTCGACAGCGTCAAAAATAGCTCTGGCCGCACTGCCAACAACGCTGTAGAAAGAGTCTTGGGCGCACTGACGCTCTGATGTAGATCGAAATCTTATCTTGTATTTAAAGGGGCCGCAAGCAAACAAGCTTGTTGATCTTGTGCAGACTGACCACAAGAGATTGATCGGTGGAAAGAACTTTATTTGTAGTTACACGTTTGCTAACGAAATAAACCAATTAAAAGCCATTTGTGTTCATGGTTAAGTGCTAGTCTAATTTCAACATTATAGGAGACATTTACTAGCTTTGGTCTTTAATTAACATTAATTTGTGTGCAACCTACATTACAAACTCTCCTGGTCGAAGTTGGTCAAAGCAGTGTTATTTTGAGCAAATTAATTTCATTCCCGCTGGAAAACAAGCGTACTGTTGTTGCATATAAATGTTGCATATAAATAGTTTATTTAATATTCTGCAGCAGTAACACTGTTTTGCATGCTCTGGCACTAAAGTTAGCATGAAATTCCCGCTTATTTACAGAAAATTTATAACGTTAATGCACATCATCGGCAACTCACCAGGAAAACAAACAATCTCAGACACCTTGGTCCACGCATAATTTTTTTAATTTATGTCCATGTACGCAAACAGGGACGCGTCGTATAGGATTTGGAAACCCGCCACAGCAATTACCAACTTCTCCTCCATTTTGCTTGGGAACTAATGTGGTCGGAACCAAAGTTTACAGGGCTGCTTTCTCTGGAATCATCTCAAGCGATGGACTTCTACGTTCCGATTGGTTGCCGCCGAACTGCGTCATAGCTCATTACCATAAAGTTGACCTGATTTCAACTCTCCTTAATGCCCTCAACGGCCAAGACGCACCGCGCCGCTCGCCCCTGCTCGCTCCCAGCTCACATTGAAAATGAATGACTTCCGGCCACTTTGACGCTCTCGACGGCGGCGGTCTGAACGCGCAGTAATGCGTTTAACAATCCTATATAGTCTATAACACCTTTATTTTCTTTAAAAAACACATTTAAAATATTTTCTGACCAGTAGTCCTCCACCTCATCAGAGCTCTGCCTACTGTTGACACTGCTAACTTCGGTGTCGCTCTCCATATTTATTGTGTTTTGACAGCGCGGTTAGTTGCACAAGATGGTGCCGGTGAGCTTTTGGGATGGCAGAGTCGTTTCCAGTCGTATAACACTGTGTGGGAAAAGGAGGATTTTTGGCCGGCAAATAGGGGTGTTTTTTTTTTTAGATTTAAAAAAGTAATATATAAGGGATATGACAGATCTATGGAATTCCAAAAGTGACAATATTAAAAATAAATAAATGCAAAAATAAATCCATGAAGAAATGTAAAAAAGCAAAAATAAATGAGTATTCATACTTTTATTTCCTTATTTATGGGTAATTATATATTTTTTCACGCTTATTTATTTTTTCATTTATTTATTTATACATTTATTTATTTCCACTTTTATTTATTTCCACATTTATTCATGTATTTATTCCTACATTTATTTATTTTTACATTTATTTCTACATTTATTTATTTATGTATTTCTTTGTCTGTATGCTAATGAGTGGGGGCGTGTTTCACCTCAGACATTAGCAATCGATCTCAGAGTGGCGGTGCTGAAGCTTTGAGGCCACAGGGACACCTTGTGGTGTGACCAAACGAAACAAGGTTGACGAAGTTGCATAGAGAAGGCAATCTAATCATTTAATATCACCCTAACTGTATGTAGATAGGGTTACCACACATAGCCTACATACTCTTTATTAGGGACATTGCCGTAAAACATTATTCGGTCGAGATTTCTAAAATGTCTTTGCACACATGAACAGAAACTGCACAACAACAGGTCTGCTATGAGACACTTGGAAGAATACACTTGGACATGGAAGCGCGTGAAATTATCCACTAGTGATCACATTTATTTTAAATGCGCTGGATGGAGCTGATAAGAACTTGAGTTGTTTGTCGATGAGACTCGCACAAACCAGCTCAGAACGCCGAGAAACCAGCGCATTTCACTGAAGTCTACGCAAGCATTATGATCAATGCGTTTGAAACGCGTCTGCAAATACAGTTTACATTCACGTTTCCTAACTTTGCAATGCATAACACGTGGCATTTCGAATGCTTAAATTATAACGCATATTTCCATAGGCGTAATTTGCGGGTGGACGGGTGGGTCATGTCCCCACCACTTTTTGCCAAAGTCAATTTTGTTGCTTTGTAAGCAGAGGCAATTTCTAACAACTCCGCCTATCAGTTTCAGATTGGAATAGACAAAGTGTAAGAAACGCACACGAACATCAACTTCTCCAGTGGCGTAGAGCGTAAAGCGTGTGTTACCTAGTTCATGTCGTCGTGGGTTCGGGACTGCTGTCCGCTGAACTTTTTCCCTGTCACATATCAGATTGTAAAGGTATTTATTTGTAATAAACGATGAAAATATTTGAAAATGGCTGTTCAAGTCATACATGTACCAAACATTTTGCGCTTAATTGCACTTTGATGCTATATATTGTTACGAGCCTCCCCCGGTCTAGGGGTAAGGGAGGTCGTAATAAGGAATTTTACAAGGTTTAGTCAACAAAAAAAAAACCTTAACAGTAGGCAAGAGCCCTTTTCTCCTGTTGTTATTTAACCCACTAGTAAGTGGGTTAGTCTGTTTAAGCTGTACACCAACAACTACACAAACAGGCAACAGCTATCACACATGCTACTGTCTGGAACAGGAGAAGACCGCTCAGAAGGCAGCAAAGTCAAAAAGAAGCCGCATCTCCACACAAGGTTTCCAGCTTTATCCACAAGCTCTTCCTCAAACAGGAAGAGGCAGAAGTTGATTTCAATTAGGACCAGCTGACCTTCATTAAGCCTATCATTGAGTAGAGGAAAGAGAGAGACAAAACAAAAACCAACACACTCCATCCAAGAATACACTGTATCAGAAGCATTAACTACTTCAAAAATATAACAAAATAAATAACAATTATGTCTTGGGATGTAACAATATTCGTACTTATTGTTCTCGACATGCCGTTGCTATCGTCTATTGCAAGATAAATTACATTTTGATACTTGATAGAAAACTCAAATAAATGGAAAAAGTCACAACTTTGTAGTTTCATGAGTTCAAAACAAAATTTAGAAAGTTTGTTATATATTTGTAGCCTATCTGGCAATGCCCGTATAATAAGTGAAAATAAGATTTTTTAAAAGATATTATTTTTCCATCTGTTTCCCCTGTATAACTTACTTGAATGTTTGTCCTTATTAGCAGGGGGTTCCCAAACGTCTCAATCCTTGACCCAGCAACAGGTAATCTGTGTCAAACACACATTTTTAACATGGGGAAAACACATTCGTTTCAGTAGTTTTTATTTTATCACAAATTAATACGTTTAATTAGGTACGGCAACAGCCATCCTTACATATAATAAAGCACAACATGCTTTAAATGATCTATTAATGAAAACATGATATAGTTTAAAAACAAATGGAAGCAGATCTGAAATGTGGAAATTTAGAATAGTGAGTTTAGCGGATTCGTACGGTGGCGTAATGCTGCCACGTATTTTTCCACTCAATTATGTCGTTAAAACGAGATAATATGTCATTTAAACGAAATAATATGTCGCTTTAATGAGATAATATGTCGTTAAAATGACATATTATCTCGTTTCAACAACATATTTGAGTGGAAAAAATAAAATGTAAGTGGCAGCAATACGCCACCGTAGTAAAGGGATAATATGACGTCTCATAATAATTACACATTAATCTATTACGTGAAAGTGACATGTTTTCTAGCTGGACATAGGTAAAATGTCATGTTTTCGAACCACGGCCCGCTGTACGGTACACTAAAAAAATCCGTAAAAATAGGGCACAATATACTGTATTAATATGAAGGAATTTTCTGTATTCATTTTTACAGTTGTTTTACCTGTATTTTACATTTTGCACTGCATTTGTCATGGCTCTGCTTCCTTAGTCATGTTTTTCTTGGTCCTGTAGCAGAGCCATGACAAAGTCTTTGGTTATGTGTGGAGAGAAACATATTATTGTCCGTTTGACAATAATATACGTTCTCTCCAGTGTCTTGTCATTGACCCCATTCCTCTCGTTTCCTCGTTATCTTTCCCTGAGTGTTTAATGTCCCACACCTGCCCCATGTCGTTATCCCTCGTTTGTCTTCCCTATATATACCCTCTTGTTTCTTTGTCCTGTGCTCGTATATTGCATTGTGTACTGTGTACGTATGTTGTACTGTGGTCTCGCGTGTTCTTGCTGGTGTTGTTACCCGTGGTCCTGTTCCTTGTCCTGTTCGTGTTCGTGTTTTGTGAGTTTTGTTCATTGTATTATTTAAGACGTTTGGTCGTGTCTTTGTTTAGTTTTACTGTTCTTGTTTTCATTTTGTCCCCCTCGTGGGAAGTATTTTGTTTTCTGTTTGTTTCTTAGTTTAGTTCCTGTTTGATACCCCCTCGTGGGTTTTTCCTTTGTTTTGTTCATTTAATAAATATTCTTTGTTAACCCTTTCACTGCTGCCTGCATTTGGGTTCTTCTGCCAATTCATGACAATTACATTTTTTATCAATTCCATTATTTACTAACATTACTTACTAAGTTTTATGCATTTATTACATTTAATTGATCATATATTCATTTATCATATATTCATTCATTGATTTGATCATTTTATTATTCACTTTTATTCTTATTATTTGTTACACTTGTCCTTATTTATAATATTGTTTAATCTTCTGTAGGGTGCTGTATTGTCTTTTATGCTGATACGAGTCTCCAATGGTCTCATTCTAAAGGTTAATAATAACGTCACGAGACAATGTTTCGATACAGTCATTTTGTGTGGTTAATAATACCCATTGAATCTGTTTCTAGTCAGACGGAGCTAGACTGAGCATTGAAGCACAACTGAGATTACTCAATAAATCAATTTCATTTAATTCAACATCACTTCATCTCCTGCCTGCTGTTCTTCGCTTCATCTCTGTCTACCTGGTGGTTGATTAACAGTATTATCTCACAACAAAGTTGATATTTTCCGATTGAATAATTTCCTGACGGAGAAAGATCTAGTGAAGTCTCAATCTAATTCTGAGATGACGATCATCAAAGTTTGATTTCATCCATTCATTCATTGCCTCACTCAGTCAATATTAAAGATATCAAGGTTATATTTTACAGAATGTTTTTTACATTATGTAGGATGGTTTAATATAAAGAACAGTAAATCACCAAAAAATGACTAGCTGGGTTTTCACAGGCAGGGTCGCAAATGCAATCGAGATGTCCTATGTCCCGATGATCTTCCTAATCTCTTTCACCAGTTTCACTTTGTTGTTTGTGATGTTTTTGCCAGCGACTTCCAGCAGATCGTCAATCATCTCAGCGCTGTAGGAAAGTTGAAAGGTGGAATATTTGCCTCTCCACTCCTCAACTTTATCTGCTGAAACGGAAACACAAATCACATGCAGTTTCATTCAGGACTTCAGAGGACTCGGATGATTCAGATTTGAACTTGCCTCCACAGTTCACTGTGTTGAAGAGAGGGATGTGTATCACGCTCGGTGCTTTTTCATGCCCTTCAAACACATAAAAGTCCTTCGGGGTTATCGAGTCCTCACTGGGTACA
>NC_079895.1:23295804-23306707 GCF_024868665.1 Triplophysa rosa | reverse complement strand
CGGGCACCTCTCCAGTCTATTATGGCTGTGAGACCTTTTCAGATGGTCTGTACAGATATTACTGAAATGCCTGTTACTTCCAAAGGACATAGGTATGTGTTGGTAGTGCAAGATCATTTCACCAAATATGTCAATGCATATCCAATGGCAGATCAGAAAGCTGGTACAGTAGCACAGTTGCTTTGTGAGCAGTACATACCAGAGCATGGTGTTCCAGAAGAACTATTTTCCGATCAGGGGCGTCAGTATGAGTCTGAGATTTTACATGACATCTGTGACAGATTAAAAATCAAAAAGAAACGGACCACCCCATACCATCCTCGTGGTAATGGAATGGTTGAGAGGTTCAACAGAACTTTAAAGGATCAGTTGGCTAAAGTTCTTTTTCACAGGGAAGGTGAATGGGATCAGTATTTACCTGCAGTGGTACTATCCTTTAATGCTACTCCTCATTCTAGCACTGGTTATTCGCCGTTTTTCCTAGTTCACGGTCGAGAGCCTCGCTTGCCTGTGCATGTTCACATTGATTCTCCTGTAGGTGATACCATGGAGACTCCACAAACCTATGGTAATGCTTTAGCCGGTCGTATGGAAACTGTGTTCCAAGAAGTATTCAACAATGGGGTTGATCAGAGTCTTAGGCGTGAGTATTATTTCAACAGGCATACTAAGTTTCAGCCTTTTAAAGTTGGAGATCGGGTGTGGATGAATGATCCTACCACACAAAGAAAGAAATTAGACCCAAAATGGAAAGGACCTTATCAGGTTATTTCTGTGGATATGGATGGTATCATTTACACAGTGTTGGATCAGAGTAGGGTTAATGCAGAGCCCAAAGTTGTGCATTATGATCGCTTAAAACCCTATAGGTCAAGTTGGAAGGCACTAGTTCGCTCCTCTACAGGTGCAGGTCAGAGTGTTGATGAAGGGGGTCGAAGGGCACAACCAACGTTCACTGCCTTGTCGGGGTCTCTTCCTTTCATGTCAAAAGAGCTTGAGGTTCAGGGGAACAGGGACCAGGTCATACCCACTGTTCCTCATATGCGTAGGCCTTCAGGCCGTATGCCTGAGGTTCTTCGGTCAGTACAACAGCCACTCCCAGTGCTTGAAAGAGCAACTTCTGCAGTGCGGGAGCACTGTTTTTCAGATGGTGCGGTAACCCGCTCAGGGCGTGTTATTAAACGGCCTAGAAAGTTTTCATGTTGAGGTTGGCATTGATATTTGATAATGTAATTGACTTATTGATTGAATTTTCTTTGCTGTATATATTTTCACATATGTTATTTTGAAAGTATTGCTGAACATGTATTTTTTTTGTTGTTTTTTTAAACTGTTGGTTGTTTTCATGCAGTATAGTATTGTGACAACAGGATTTGATTATTGGGTTGAAGAAAATTGATGTTTACAAAGAAAGTTGATAATTTGGTTTTGTACACAGGGTTACGAGATACAAATCTTTTGTTTTTGTTGTTGTTTTTTTCTCTGTTCTTAAAGTTTTTTTTTTTCATTGCATTCTTCCATTGTATTAATATTTTGTTATTGACAATGTGTTGGTTTTCTCAAGGAGATTTAGTTCGGTATACAGGAAATGAGGACATTTATTTTTCTAAGGGGTGAATAATGTGAGATGTATTGGGGACATTTATTGTGAAATTTGGGTTATGAGTTGAATTGAGTTGACGTGCATACGCGAGGGGAGGAGCGAGGGGTGCGTAGAGATGCAGCCACCATGGAAGACGGCTCGGCTATTAAAGTAAGCTAAAAAGTTAATGTTGTCGCTCGTGATTGCCTGCCTTATCTTGTTCGAACCCTTCCGAAGAGTGTTTCCTTCTATCCACACAACAACCCCTCTTACATTAGTTAAGACACTGTTGCCTTGCAAAATGTTACAAATTCTGCTCATTTCAATAAATATTTACTTAAAACGTAAAAAAACGTACCTTTAAATTGCTCCAACCAGTGGCTTTGCCCCATTGTTCTTTATAAAAATGAAAGTTGCGTAGTACACTCAACGTCTTCAGGGCGGGAAGCGCGTGAGCCTCTTCAAACAACCCAGCGGTGGGCAAAAACAACCCAGCACATTAACCCAGCGGGTTTAACCCAACACCTGGAAAACTAAAACTACCCAAAAAGTGTTTTTCATGTGGAAAAATAACCCCCCAAAACAACCCAATGGACTCAACCCAGCGTTATGGGTTAAAAAATAACCCAGCCATTTTTAGAGTGCAGTGACAAACAATTTCCTAGGGTAAACCTTGATTACCTAGTAAACTGTTTAGATCCTCGACCGAAAGCTTCCAACTACTACCCAGATTCTCACATTCATCTATCCTGTCAGCCTGCCATTTAACTTTTCTCTGCAAAACTTTGTCCACCCTGTGGCTCCTCATCCTATTTATGTATTTTTTAAAGCATATGCACAAAAATTCTGTTCTGTTATTATCCTTTTTATGTAATAATTTTGAGTATTACATGACATCTGGGCAAGAAAACTAGGAGGAAGGCTTTGGAGAAGACTAGGTCTTATAAAATATTTCCTTGGAGTCTTGAGCGTCTCCGACCTGAGGAGAAGATTGAGGATGAGGTGAGCTCAGTCTACAGAAAATTCATACTAAATTCTTGATTCATTTGACTTTATCATAATATCGTAATATATAAAACTGAAAATTAATTAAATACATTTTTTGTTCAGGGGTTTTAATTCATACCTATATTGCATAGTGCATGCAAGAAAGGCATGTCACAAACTCATTTTAAAGGTGCCATTCCCCGTTATGCCAATTTTCAAACTTTAGTTAGTGTGTAATGTTGCTTTTAGAACATAAATAATATCTGCAAAATGATAAAGCTCAAAGTTCAATGCCAAGTGAGATATTTTCTTTAACAGAATTCGCTTTTCAAGGACTACAGAGAACGGAACTGGAACCGGACAACAGCCCTTTACTTCCCGGGTAAATGATGTCACTATTACGAGTTTTTGAATAACCTCTGCCCAAAGGACTATGCCAAAAAAGGGGCGAGGCCTTCCTTAGAGAAGAGGAAGAGCCGCTGGAGTAGTTTGGTTATCAGAGATTGTAAACATTTAACTTACTTTCACTCTCATCACAGTCCTACAGCTGATAATAAGAATTCAGCTACACACATTCTAAGATAACCAACGGTCAAATATCAACTTCCATGACTTTAACATCAGGCTGTGAAAGCTGTTCTGTATAATACACTGATATTGTGTGTGTGTGTGCGCATACCTCTAAAACACTTCTATGAAACGTCCTTTGAAGTCCTGCTTGCAAATGTCTCCTGGTCCATCTGCTTGTTTTATATTCAACTTAGGTCCAATATAAAAAGGCAAAACTAACTTATTAGTGTTAATTAATATAACCGGTCTTACCCAATCGGTCATTTACCTCGCCGTAGTAGGGAAAATATTGCGATCTCTAACAAAGATTGACGTTTGCACATGCACCAGCAGACCTCCATTACACTTCGATCGATCCGCATGTTTTTAACTGATGAAGTGAAGTTGACGCCATTGTTATGTTTATTGCTAAAAGCCAAAGCTTATGAATACATATGCACTGAGAGGGGGACCGACCAATCACAACAGCCTGAGAAGTGGAGGCTCGCTGATATGTTATGGGTGGGACATCTTCAGACACACGCTCTAAGCGGGGAACCAATCACGACAGACCTGGTCAGCTTTACCAATCAGAGCGTTTCGGAAGGAGGGACTTTATGGAAACCGAAAAAAATCCAATCGTTTTGTGAGAAGAGGGAAGGCGATGAACAATAGACTTGAAATATGTGAAATACAAAGCGTTTTTGGAAACTAGAAACATGAGCATCCATTGTTAAACACCCAAAAAACATAATCAAAGCTTCGAAAACAGCCAAAGAATGCACCTTTAAATTGGTGGAATGGAAAGGCCAATTAAATAACGGTAAACAAGCTTGCCTGCTTTAATATGATTATCATTTTACCTTTTCAACTGTAACTTTCTTTATATGCATAGATGGATCCACAAGCCTATGATTTGCTGCTGGGCCCTGTAAATAAGGGAGACAGTTTTTGTTTGTTTCTAATGTTGTATATAAATTATTGTTAAGTTTTTTTCTGTAAGATTGCAAAATGAGTTCAATGTCTTTCTAGATGATGTATCCTGAGAAAGGGAGCATTATTTATATGAACTCGTGTGGAGAAGGCAGCAAGAAAGTTGCTCACTGTGTTAAAGCTGTAAGGTGAGAAGCCTCATCATTATAAAATAATCCATCGTGAAATATGTAAAAATGGTTAAAAACCACATTAATACAATAAACTAGATGCTTCTCTTTAATTCCACATTATTTTCCTGCATATATTTTTATTTTTATGAAAAATACTGGTTATGGCAATTGACACAAACCAGTTACACCACTTGCTTCTAAAGAAAAAGGCCATTGTTTGTTGAATACATTAACACTGAAAATCAAGCATGATGGTCAACAAGTTAACCTGAAGTGGTTTTATTTATTTCAATGATGCTAAAACATCTGATAACAAAAATCCTCATGTCTTGTACTGGTAAAGGGTTAGTATACAATTCTTTCATGAATTACTCATCCTCAAGTCGTTTCACAACCATAAGACCTTATCTTCAGAACACAAATAGTTGTGATGATGTCTGAGAGCTTTCTAACTCCACATAGACAGCAATGCAACATACACTCAAAGCATAGAAAGTAAAAGACATTATTAAAATAGTCCATGTGACTGGTTCAACCTTCATTTTATGAAGTGAAATGAATATTTTTTGAGCACAATAAAAGAAAAACAACTTTGTTCAACAATTTCCTGACTTCCATTTTCCTGAATTTCCCAATGCCCGTTCAAGAGAGCACCTGGCGCAGTGCGTGGTCTTATATTGTTCAATTCAAGAAATTTAATGAATTGTACACTGTAAAAAATGATTGTAAATAAAGCTAGCATTACTTGAGTATGTTTACAAGCAAGTAGTATTTTGTCTTTCTACTTTAAAATGAAATGCGTTACTTGAGGTTCTTTTGTAATTATTTGTGCTCTAATACATAAGTAAATTTAAATGAAAATGGCAAATATTATTTACTTTGTGTATTGGCATTAAATTAATCGATAAAACTGACGAATGCAAGTAAAATACACTCCACACAGCCATATATTAGCTGCTAAATGCTTTAAATGTTAAATGTTTTCTTATTTATTAATATAGTTACGTTTGCAGCATAGTGCAGCGTTATGCACATGGATAACAGAATTAACGTGTTACTAAGTTAACCTATTGATATCTTGACAGCGTTTGCTAACTCTAGTGCCTTAAATTTAGCATGTTTAACGTTACAAATAACTTAACCATGTAATGCATATTCCTCAAGAAAGTTTATGCTCCGTATATAACCAATACAATAATGAACTTTGCAGTAATGTATATGAGTGTTACCCTTAACTAACTCTGCCGTTGAACTAACATTGCAGACAGAAAGGCGGATCTGAAACTAATTTGCTCTAAAATAAAAAAAAGGTTAATATTCAATGCATTTAAGTCAATAAGTTTATTTAAATAGTTAATGACAAGTAATCTAATTGTGACATTAACATCCATGACATCTATTCCACAGGTATTGGACTCACTCACCATTTTAACTGATGCCTGATGTGAAGATGGTTTTAATGGGTCTGAATTGTTTTATTTGTTTCCATTGTTTAATCTGTTTTTAAATAAATTGTTAAGTATTTGAAATCAAACATTGAATAAAAGTATTTTTGTGAAATGCCTGTCAATGTTTTTGATGTTCAGATACATACAGTATTACTTAACACATCAGTATTAAAGTCATATATGATTTTGAGTTATATGTTAAAAAATCTAAGACTGGTTTTGTTGTCCAGGGTCACATATGCTCAGTGGATAACCAATATTCTAATTTAAAAGGTTTCTGGAGATCAGTTTTTAATATGACATACTGTATAAATACCAACATACGTTTTAGACCCAACACAAAGGATGCAACTTGCAATGCATTAGCTTGAAATGTGTCACCTGTAATGCATATGTCTAACAGTAGATGTCAGTAGAACCATATCTTCATCCACTGTACATAGAAAATGTATTGGAGTGAGCAACCCCAGTAAACAGATTATGTTACTAGTTGCATTTGGGAATATACCATAAAAACAACCAAGCGATTAAGTTTTATAAACTCAAATGTTCAGTGATGTATTTTGTAGAAGTAGTAATTTCATTTGTGACCAACCAGTCTTTGTATTAACAGAAAATAATAGGCTCTTTAGTTTTTTTTAATTGCTAGGATTAAATAGTAAAATTACAGCCTTAGAAAGAATACTGCTTAATAAAACTCTCTCTCTCTCGTTATAGATGTGCTCTGTACTGTAAAAGTAGGGACCCACTTGAAATGGCAGTTGAATTCAATTAGGAGTAACAAAATCCCATCAAAGTAAAACTGCTTGATGGTAAAATGTCAGACATTACAGTTTTTCGCGATTGCTAACACTATAATACATTCTCACAACAATACAACAACTTGTACAAACCCCACACACAAACAGCTTCAATTTGCAAAGGTTAAACTATGTTCTCATTCAAAAAACAGTGACACACAATATAAATATACAAGTAATACAATATGTAAACTCAAATAGCACACATTTTGTCCATCAGTAAACATTCATAGTATACTTTTACGAAATTGGGATGCCATATTTTTTTACATTGCCTATTGACAAATCGCTTCACTGCTTTGTTTCCTTTATCTTCTCTGTAAGTCGTTTTGGATAAAAGCATCTGCTGAATGCCTGAATGTAAATGTAATTTGTGCAGTTGTATATATTGTGTTGCACGACCAGTTTATATTGTTCTTTGGTTTTTGAACTTTTCTTGTCTTGTAAGATCATCATCTACAGTAGTGTAATGTTTTTTTTTTTTTTTTTTCCTAAAGCTCATTCTTGCACTTTGCTCTATCTGCACTCTTTTATGTTGTATATTCTAATAAACACTAAGCTGTCAAATTATTCTTGAATCCCAGTAAGAGATTTTAGTAACAGTGTTTTGAATTGATCTCACCAGTGTCTAAGACTATGTTGTAGTGTGGGTGTTTTTGAGGGCTTGTGTGTCATATCGGGGGAAAGTTTGGTTTTTCAGCAAGTGTGAATGGTTTTGAGAAGAGAGCTTCATTTTGACCTGAAAATAGGATGTTGGGGAAATGGGTGAGATGTTATGGATTTGTGTTTACTGTTTTGAGAATACGAGGCATAATTTCAAGAAATGTGTTTAAGCAATCGAGAAAAACTGTAATTATGATGAAGAAAGTGAAAAGAGCTGAAAAACTGAGGTTTGGAAAAAATGCTGATCGCATGGCAGTGAAAAAAGCGAAGTACAGGAAACATCTATTATTAACGTCTGCAGCAGGTAGGTGGACAGATCTGTGGAGACACAATGTCTCTCTCTGCGATTACTTATTTATCATATATTATTTCTGAGGATCACTTGTTCACTTCAATAGAATGTCATAAAAAATTCCATTTTATTTTGGCTAGGGTAAGCAGCCGGTGCTCATCTGCCAAACATCGGCTTTCCAAGCACCGAAAATTAATCAGGTCAGGGATGCATCCGCTCACTCTCCCCTATAACGCTCCTTATCATACTGATTAAAATTGCTGTGCGCTTGTGGTTCATTCGATCAAGTTCACCTGCGACCTCTTTCCATTCCGTCATAAGGGCACTTAATGGACATATACTTATCCGAACAACAAAACTAGTGGAGATGTTTACCTACGGCGGATGGGGTTTCTTCCATGCCCTTCCATATGGCAGATCAGTTTGTGGCGACGACTCGCCCCACAGCCTTTCATTTCTTTAGTGGACTGATTATTGAAAAGAGGAGAGTCGAGATAGTCTGACACTAATACTCTTGTACGAAATTCATTAGCAAAGAGCACAGACCTTTTACTCTCTCTGGTTTCCTTCAAAAATCCCCTCTCTCCTCAGTCTCAAGTACTTTAAATCTTGTGGCTTCTAAAGGATCTGTAATTTGAGGTGATCTTCTAATTTCCCGTAAGTGCAAGACCTTGTTGGAGAGCGAAGTTTGCCTGTGCATGCTACCCATTGTCTCTATGGCTTTCAAAAATCCGATTTTTGGCTTCTCTTACTCCAATCCGTTTAGTTTATAGAAATCCAATGTTTACAAACCTGATCCAACTCACACATGGATGCGATTTAACATCGTTCAAGAATTTTTGCAATGCATATCAGTCTGACCAGTCAGGTTAGATTTAGTGGTTTTTATCATTCAGAATTACACACATTCGTTTTTTATGACTTTTTATATTGCGTTATCTAGAGTGATGTCCAGCTTTATACTTGCTAAATAACTTATGTAATGACTACATTGCTTGGACTAACTGATCAGATCTCATGACTTGCAAAATGACAGTGGTGCTGGATTTGAAAACCATATTGGACTTGTGTTCCCACAAATCCCAGAGACTGCTGTAATACCCCGATGTGAGTTCCTCAGTTCCTGCATGTATTTATAAAACTTAAGCAAGGGGTTTAGTAAAGGGCACAATAGGAGCTGCATGATATTAAGATGTAATCTTTCAGTGACTGGTCTCAATTGTTTTTATCCTTAATGATATCCAAAAGAGAGCTTGCAAACAGAGAAGAGATGCGTGCTTTGAGTCTGGCATCTGTTCGGATTTAAATTGATTGTACGTGTTGGAAAGCTGGTCATTTAGTGTGTTTAAATCCCTCCCATACACGCACGCACACACGCACACACGCACACACACACACACACACACACACACACACACACACACACACACACACACACACACACACACACACACACACACACACACACACACACACACACACACACACACACACACACACACACGTTTTATTATCTCCGTGGGGACAGTCCATAGGCGTAATGAGTTGTATACTGTACAAACTGTATATTTGATCCCCTACCCCTAAACCTAAAGATCATAAATGTTTTTGCATTTTTAGATTTTCAAAAATTATCGTTCTGTACAATTTATAAGCTTTTGTGCCCGTGGGGACCTCAATTTTGGTCCCCACAGTGACACGGGTCCCCATGAGTTGGTGTGCATTCAGGTTTAGGTCCCCACTAACATATTAAAACCAAGTCCACGCATGCACACACGCACATACACACACACGCACACAAAAAAAACCTTCACCACTTGAAAAAGGGAAAGCCAAATGACATCAGAAACAAAACATAAGATGTATGGGGAGGGGATGTCCCTGCCAAAAAAACAAACAAACAGTTATCCAATGCCAAATGCTTGTACACAGCCATATATACAGTATATAAATTTCAATGATGGTATAATCTACAGCAGGGCCGTGCACAGACATTTTTAGGGGCAGTGGCCGAAACAAACAAAAAAGGGCACTAAGGTTTGGGGCAGGAGAAGACAGCGCACGCGGTTAGAAATGCCTTATCACACTGTAGCACTCTACTATGCTGTACAACTCTGTGAAAACATTTATAGTAGCCAAAGCCATTATTGCATTTTCACAATAATGGTGATTTGTTGAAATTTCAACATTTTTTCAACATTATTTGCAGGCATTTTGCATTAACATTGACAAATCAACAGTTTTAACATTAATTCAATAGGTTTCACATACTCCCTTGCTATCTGGGCTACTGTTAATATAGTCTTAATATGATATTATATTATATGTTATAGATTACTGGTTTTACAGTTTTTTTCAACTGCTTACACACATTTTCAAAAAGTTGCCTCTTTTTTTCAAAACTTTACACACAAATCCAAGAATTGCACACACAAAATGCAAAATGCCTCACATCTCTTGCAAAACGAAGCACTACATTCAAAATATCACAAACACATTTCAAAAGCAAACATTTGTCTTCTGTTGCAAACACCTTTACCATAATGTTATATTTTGGGATATATCATATACACACAGTTATTCAAAACCTAAAGCTCTCTTTTCATGAGCTCCTCTGTACATTTCTGTACAAGATTGAAAGAAATTGGCTGTTTAAAATTCACTGTAAAAACAAAAGCAAGATTGAAACCAAACTGGTTTGAATACAGTATTACTGAAAAAAAAAAATCTGGAGGACACAATGTATTGTTGAGGGACTCACAGCATTTATGTTCGCAAAAAATGTGGCATCATTAAGGATATGGTTGCGTATATTTCACAAATTCTAGTAGCATTATTGGCCAAAACCAAATTCACGATAGCCGTCTCTTGCTCTTCAGTGAACATGTGACCTCGCCCACCATGAAACCTTCGCCTTTCCACTCTGTAGAAGATTCAGGAACAGTGCGAGTGTGTGCCATAAACTGTAACATAATACAGTTTTTTCCAGCCGCTTACACACAAAATCTTTTCATGTCACACGATTTTTGAAACCTCACACTCAAAGTGCAAAACTACACACAAAATCTCCAAAACCATAAGCTATTTCTCAGCCTTTGACTCAGTTTTCAATTGCATAAAACACTTTTTTCAAAACACTACACACAATTCTCTACCTAAAACACAAAAATCTAACAGGAAGTGACTTGCTTTCCTTTTCCAAACACAACCAATCAAAACGCAACACTTATTCACCAGGTCACACACACACTCCTCACATGTGCAAACACTAATTGCTTAACTGATCACTAACCAATCACTGCTTAACTGTAGTATAGGCCTATAAATAGATCAAAGGTCAGATTACCTGTTTTGAACAATGGATGCCAACCATGGACAGAGAGCAAGAGGAGTAGGAGTAGGAGGAAGAGGAAGAAGAGGACGAGGGCAAAGAAGAGAAGAGAAGAGAAGAGAAGAGAAGAGAAGAGAAGAGAAGA
>NC_079895.1:23254908-23293701 GCF_024868665.1 Triplophysa rosa | reverse complement strand
CACACACACACACACACACACACACACACACACACACACACACACACACACACGTTTTATTATCTCCGTGGGGACAGTCCATAGGCGTAATGAGTTGTATACTGTACAAACTGTATATTTGATCCCCTACCCCTAAACCTAAAGATCATAAATGTTTTTGCATTTTTAGATTTTCAAAAATTATCGTTCTGTACAATTTATAAGCTTTTGTGCCCGTGGGGACCTCAATTTTGGTCCCCACAGTGACACGGGTCCCCATGAGTTGGTGTGCATTCAGGTTTAGGTCCCCACTAACATATTAAAACCAAGTCCACGCATGCACACACGCACATACACACACACGCACACAAAAAAAACCTTCACCACTTGAAAAAGGGAAAGCCAAATGACATCAGAAACAAAACATAAGATGTATGGGGAGGGGATGTCCCTGCCAAAAAAACAAACAAACAGTTATCCAATGCCAAATGCTTGTACACAGCCATATATACAGTATATAAATTTCAATGATGGTATAATCTACAGCAGGGCCGTGCACAGACATTTTTAGGGGCAGTGGCCGAAACAAACAAAAAAGGGCACTAAGGTTTGGGGCAGGAGAAGACAGCGCACGCGGTTAGAAATGCCTTATCACACTGTAGCACTCTACTATGCTGTACAACTCTGTGAAAACATTTATAGTAGCCAAAGCCATTATTGCATTTTCACAATAATGGTGATTTGTTGAAATTTCAACATTTTTTCAACATTATTTGCAGGCATTTTGCATTAACATTGACAAATCAACAGTTTTAACATTAATTCAATAGGTTTCACATACTCCCTTGCTATCTGGGCTACTGTTAATATAGTCTTAATATGATATTATATTATATGTTATAGATTACTGGTTTTACAGTTTTTTTCAACTGCTTACACACATTTTCAAAAAGTTGCCTCTTTTTTTCAAAACTTTACACACAAATCCAAGAATTGCACACACAAAATGCAAAATGCCTCACATCTCTTGCAAAACGAAGCACTACATTCAAAATATCACAAACACATTTCAAAAGCAAACATTTGTCTTCTGTTGCAAACACCTTTACCATAATGTTATATTTTGGGATATATCATATACACACAGTTATTCAAAACCTAAAGCTCTCTTTTCATGAGCTCCTCTGTACATTTCTGTACAAGATTGAAAGAAATTGGCTGTTTAAAATTCACTGTAAAAACAAAAGCAAGATTGAAACCAAACTGGTTTGAATACAGTATTACTGAAAAAAAAAAATCTGGAGGACACAATGTATTGTTGAGGGACTCACAGCATTTATGTTCGCAAAAAATGTGGCATCATTAAGGATATGGTTGCGTATATTTCACAAATTCTAGTAGCATTATTGGCCAAAACCAAATTCACGATAGCCGTCTCTTGCTCTTCAGTGAACATGTGACCTCGCCCACCATGAAACCTTCGCCTTTCCACTCTGTAGAAGATTCAGGAACAGTGCGAGTGTGTGCCATAAACTGTAACATAATACAGTTTTTTCCAGCCGCTTACACACAAAATCTTTTCATGTCACACGATTTTTGAAACCTCACACTCAAAGTGCAAAACTACACACAAAATCTCCAAAACCATAAGCTATTTCTCAGCCTTTGACTCAGTTTTCAATTGCATAAAACACTTTTTTCAAAACACTACACACAATTCTCTACCTAAAACACAAAAATCTAACAGGAAGTGACTTGCTTTCCTTTTCCAAACACAACCAATCAAAACGCAACACTTATTCACCAGGTCACACACACACTCCTCACATGTGCAAACACTAATTGCTTAACTGATCACTAACCAATCACTGCTTAACTGTAGTATAGGCCTATAAATAGATCAAAGGTCAGATTACCTGTTTTGAACAATGGATGCCAACCATGGACAGAGAGCAAGAGGAGTAGGAGTAGGAGGAAGAGGAAGAAGAGGACGAGGGCAAAGAAGAGAAGAGAAGAGAAGAGAAGAGAAGAGAAGAGAAGAGAAGAGAAGGAGAGCCATCTCTGATGAGATTAGGGCAACACTTATTGATCATGTGATCAACCACGGTTTGACCATGAGAGAGGCTGGACTGAGAGTCCAGCCCAACTTGAGTCGATTTACAGTGGCGTCCATTATTCAAACTTTCAGAAATGAGAACAGGTATGCAACTACCTAATGACTATTTTAGGATTACAGTAATGTACAGTAAAATAAGTATGACTGCATAGTATTGCATAAACATTTGTAACTCTAAGCCATCCATTTACTGCACTGCATTGAATGAATGAGGTTGGTTATCATGCTGTACTACAGGTTTTTGTAAAATGTTTAAAGTTCCTATGCTGAACACATACCGTGTTTCAATTCTGTACAGAGTGGAAAGGCAAAGACATCATGGAGGACGAGGACGCTTGTTTACAGATGTACAAGAGACTGCAATTATAAATGTGGTTTTGGCCAACAATGCAATTAGGATTCGAGAGATAAGAGAGCATATCTTGAACAATGACACCATATTTAACAACATCAATGCTGTAAGCCTGTCGACCATACAACGCATCCTCCAACGGCAACAAGTGACGATGAAACAACTTTACAAGGTGCCATTTGAGAGGAACTCTGACAGAGTCAAGAATCTGCGACATGACTTTGTAGAGGTACTGTATGTATGCAACACTACTTCCAGTACTTCAGACATACCATATTTACTCATCTGTATATCCTTTTGTCTGTTACAGAGAGTATTGGAGATGGATGCCCATGTAATTCGCCATGAATTTATTTATGTGGATGAGGTTGGCTTCAACCTCACCAAAACCAGGCGCCGCGGAAGAAATGTAATAGGACAGAGGGCAATTACCAATGTCCCTGGACAGCGTGGGGGTAATATAACTATGTGTGCTGCCATCACTCAAAACGGGGTCCTCCATCACAATGCCACACTGGGTCCGTACAACACCGGCCATATGCTCACTTTTCTGGATGCAATTTACACAATGCTTGTCCCAGATCCAGATCAGGAGCCTGATTTGTGGTTACATGGGACAATGTCAGTTCACCGGGCTGTTCTGGTCCAAAACTGGTTTGCCACCCATCCACAATTTGTAGTTTTGTACCTCCATATTCACCTTTTCTAAATCCCATAGAGGAATTCTTTTCAGCCTGGCGCTGGAAAGTGTATGATCGCCAACCCTATGCGCGCATGGCGCTTCTCCAGGCAATGGAGGACGCATGTGGGGACATAGAGGTTGCCTCTGTCCAAGGTTGGATACGCCATGCTAGGAGATACTTCCCTCGATGTTTGGCAAGAGAAAGCGTATCTTGTGATGTGGATGAAGTATTGTGGCCAGACCCAGCCCGGAGAAGAGATGAAGCGTAGCTTAGCACTGGTGACTGCCTCCCCACCAATTGCTGGACAGTCCCCCCCCCCTCCCCGGGACCCCACACACACACAATTGTGTTCTTTTCTGAATTCTGAAGAATATACTTTTGGTTTACATATATTATGGTTTTGTTGTGTGCTACTGTATACAACAGTCATGTTTGGCCTAATAAATATTTTCTGTTTCTACATTGCATTGGTGTTTACAGTGTACTTGTTACCCCTCTCAGCAGATTACTTTCACTGTAGAACATTGTATCGAAATGTAAATATAAGCCTAAGAAAGACCAAAGAGCTTTAGATTTAGAGCAACAGTGTTTACATGGTATATCCATACATTTACTATTATGAAAGAAGTGTTTGCCATTTGATGCAAATGCTTCATTCTGACATGTGTTTATGGCATTTTGAATGCAGTGTTACATTTTGAAGGAGATGTGAAGCATTTTGCATTTTGTGTGTGCAGTTTTGGGAATTGTGTGTAGAGTTTTGAGAAAAGGTGACATAGTTTTGAAAACGTGTGTAAACAGTTGGAAAAAACTGTATACTAGTTATACAATATGGTCAGAATGTATTCTTCCAGTCGGCTGTGCTGTTGTACAGTGTGATACCTCCCCAGACTGTGACCAATGCAGTAAAACACTGTATATGTATTATAGCCTACTGTTTGTGTACATTAGAACATGTGTACATAACAGTAGATTGTTACATACCTGTTCTCATTTCTAAAGGTTCGATTTATACCTGCCATTGTAAATCGACTCAAATCGGGTTGGACTCTCTGTGCAGCCTCTCTTGTTGTTACAGTAAACCGTGGTTTATCACATGATCAATGACTGTGGCCCTAATCTCATTCGAGACCACACTTCTTGTTCCTCATCCTCCTCTTCCGACTCGTCCTCCTCTAATTCCAACTCTGCCTCGTCCTCTGGCTCTCCCTCCAACTCCCCCTACTCTGTCTACATTGTTTGCATCCATTGTTCAAAACCTATAACTTGACCCTTGGCTTATTTATAGGCCTCTTCTAAAGCCATGATTGGTTGGTGTTAAGTAAAGCAATGTGTGTTTTCACATGCGAGGAGTTAGTGTGAGGCACTGAGGAATTAGTGTGGCATTTTGATTGGTTGTGTTTGAAAAAGGAAATCAATATACTTCCTGTAAGATTTGTTACATAGAGAATTGTGTTGTGTTTTGCAAAAAGTGTTTTATGAAACTGAAAACCGAGTCAAAGGTTGAGAATTAGTGTATGGTTTTGCCGATTTGGTGTGTGGTTCTAGTGTTTGAGTGTCAGGTTTCAGAAATTGTGTGACAAGTAAACATATTGTGTGTAAGCAGTTGAAAAAGAAAAATAGATTATAGTGGGGAATGTACTGTACAGGAGTTACAGTGTGAAAAACGGTCAGCTTTGTGTAGGCATTTACTACAAAGTGTGCCAATAACAGCAAATTTGGTGTTATATCATATCGGGTACAAGCATTTTGATTCGACAAGAATTCTAACTCTCTTTGATAACGTGGATATTTTGTTCACGTTGTTAGCAGTTGTCACCAATAAAAGACCAGGTGCAAAACAAAAAATTAGAGCTGTCAACGTTAACGCGTTAACGCATGCGATTAATTTTTTCAAATTAACGCGTGAGAAAATATTTATCGCAATTAACGCAGCATACGTTTGTTTTGACATCCTTTGTCTAGCGTTACATTATGTAATCACGCTCTTATTCGTGTACAGGCTTTTAAACCACTTAAGCGCGATTTGAAACAGTTGCTTTGAGGCGTTCAATGAAGATAGACAGCTTCTAAACTGTGGGACGCGGCAAAACGCAACGCGAGGTCCAGTCTGGTGTAAACAGTCATGGGCTGAAGGCTGCGTCGGTGAATCTCTGTCAGACAGCGCATCCGTGTTAAGTTCTCTTTCGTGCTTGAATGGATAAAACCACACAGGATTATGTCAGAAAGCCCTTTTTGTCTAGCATTTTCTTAAGCACAGACTTCAAGGTGTAAAATAAAATCTTAAATGAATGCAAAGAGTTGTGAAAATGGGAGTGCGGTGACGGTCAGATCTGCGTACTGAGACAGCTCTTAAAGGGGCCACGTTCTTAAACGTGCTGCTGTGACTCCTGTCACTAATGTTAATCAAAGAACAAAATAAAAGAAGAAATCAATGTGATTTTATAGCTTTAATGAGAATTCTTCTGCATTTAATTTATAATTTAGCATTAAAGACTGTAAAGTGTCCTTCAATTTCCTACATGAGCTCTCAATTATACTGTTGAATGGCTATAATTAATGTTAAAATAATCAATTTAATAGAGACATCAGTTACAATACTAATATCAAAATGTTAGCTTTCATAAAATGATGCTGTTAAATAAATATGTTGTTTCTACATCAATTTGAAGATTAAATGTGAAATTATTAAAATGTAAAAGTATATTTTAAAATAAAATTGTTGTGTGCGATTAATCGTGATTAATCACAGAAAAAATGTGTGATTAGTCCAATTAATTTTTTTAATCGATTGACAGCACTACAAAAAATACAAAAAACAAACAATCAAATTATTAATCCTGCGGATCAGGCACCGTCTGTAATGTGGAATATCATTTTCTTACAGTAATGGTATGAACTTCTGAAACTGTTGTCTTCACGGAGCGGATTAGCGGAATCAGTGGCTCTTTAGCCGAGTGTTAATGTCTTTTAGCAGGGATCTTGAATGGATGCCTGCCCGGGGGTGGGATTGAGAGGGGCAGTGGATCTAGCCACCGGGCCACCCCCCTGTGCACGGCCCTGATCTACAGTGCTTTTCAAAACATTCAGGGATAAACTGGATCATTTGTTTTAGCTTCTGCATCTGTGCACTTCATGATCCAAGGTCAGATTTAAGAGGTCAAAGAGATTGCTGGGCATTAGCACGTGCCGAGAAAGCTGGTGATGCGTATGAGACGTTCCACACAACGCACATCTGTCACAGCTACAGTCCTGAAATTGAAGAGATTTTTTATTAATCCTGAACTCACAATGGCATGTCTGCAATTTCATAACTCCAGATTTCTAAATAATGATATTCAATGCTGTCTAGGCATTTTTATGTATTTCACTTCAGTCTTATATGTTGTACCTCTTCCTAGAGATTTTGCATGACAGAGGAAGTATTTTTCACTATGATGTACAGCGTGGAAACCACTGTAGTGTATCTGAATTAAATGTGTATTTAGGATAATTCAACATAATTCATCTGAATTCAATGCTAAGCAATAACAGTTTTATATTTTTATAAAAAAACCTGCCACCCTAATGTTTTTTTTTTGTTGGTGTTTATGTAACACTTTAAAAAGCTGTATTTGTTAACATTGGTAAATGCATTGGCTAACATGTTCAATTTTTGAAAATGGGTTTTGAGTGGTGTAGTCCAGAGGTTTTCATACTTGATGATGCTAAGGACCCCCACATATGATGAACCTTTTGTGAGGGAAGCCCTTCCCAAAATAAATATCCATCTATAAATGAAGAGGTCATTTGCAAAAAGACAACTCAGTTGAAAAAAAATCAAAAATGTTTTTATACTGTGTCATATTTTTACGTTTTATTGTGTTAATGATTTATTACTAAATCAAAACAACACAACTGCAGTTCGATATAACTTGGAATGCACAATAAAAACATTAACTGAACATTAACTGTTTTTGCAAATTAAATTCAAATGTTTATGTATAAAGAGACATTTAAACTATGTTAAATAAATACAAAACATGATAATATAAAAAGAATAAACAAACACTGATAAATGATACAATAATAATGTGCAGTAGACTTACAAATTTTCACTGAGATTTTATGGGGACTCCTAAAAACCTTCTGGTGGCCCTCTGGGGGTCCCAGAGCACCTTTTGAAAACACCTGGTATAGTCAGTAAACTAGCCTGATGGTCAGCCCATTTTTATAAATGTTCAGACTATGAATTCACCCATCCAGTCAGACTTCTCCAACACTTTAGCGGCTCAAGAACAGGTAAATCACTGTGGCACATCAGATCTTTCTTGCGTTATTCTTGCTTATATGTGGTAGATTTCGCTTTAATAAGCGTGGGGGCTTGTGGAGCTTTAGCACCCACCGGCGTAAACATAAATTGGTATCTATGGTAAACAGTATTTATTTACTTTCCGTTTAGTAGATGTTTGTCATCCATTAATTGCATGAACAGTCCCCTGGGCTGAACTGAGCCTATGTGCCTTGATCAAAAACACAATACCATTAGATCACTGTAGGCCTGTGATCGCAGTAACTCTCTGTTCCTTGTCAACTTCAAATAAACCTTTAACAAGAATGTCAACCATTAGGACATCATGATCTGTATAAACTTTAATCACTCTGATGGCCTCGACTTTTGTATCAGATTGTTGTACAAACGTCACAGTCAAACCGAGGTCTAAATTTAAGCTTTGTGATTCCAAAGCCATTTCTCAATCTTTCCATTTTTGGTTGCCATGGTGATAACATTTAGACACATGAGGACTGAGCTCATGGCCTCATCTGCAAGGTAATCTGTAATGAAGCCAGAGAACATAGAATCATTAGTGAGGGATAACCCACTATCCCTGAGATGACACTGTCCACTCGGCAGCCCGTGGGAATCCTTCAAAGACAGCATGGGTCACACAATAGGTCAGACTGAAGTCAATATCGCACAGAGTGAGATTCCACAATGTGTTAAAAATCCATGATTTCATCTGAGGTTTTCATTGCACAGCTGATTCTCGAGATATGGGACAAAACATGTCCTACAAACGTACCAGCTGTAGATTGGAAAACAGTAACATTTCTATTTGATTACCCATTAAAGCACTTGTCATCAGAACACAAATCAATATATCATATAGAATTAAAAATTAAACAGGAAACAGAAATAAGGAATAATTAAAAGGAATAAAGGAATAATTGCTTTTTTTTCTTGACAGAAAAGTAACTGTTTGGTAAACGTTTACCAAACAATTTACCGAACAGTACGTTTACCAAACAGTACGTTTGTACAACAAACGTTTACCAAACAAATAACGTTTATAGATATTTCTAAACCATGATTTGTCAACACTGTCATACAAACACCTTTAGAGCTAATAGCACACAATAAACACAATGCCTACATTCAATACATGTGAAATGTGCTGATTTTATCAGCACTGCCATGCTTCCTCTTCAAAATATGGTGATGTTTTCTCCACTGTAAAACTAGATCAAAATATTTTTATAAATATGCGACCTAACATGTATATGTATACATGCAGACTTCATTTGTAAAGATGTTCTGTATGGTGTAAATGTATTAATGTTATTTTTCTTGAAAATAATTGCACTTGATTCGACATAATGACACTAAATGTGGTTTTATTAATAAGTTTGGGCTGGTCTAATGTATATTGTAAGGGAATTAATTTTATTATATTTAGTTTGAATGTAGTTCATCTATATGTGAATAAATAACATTTTCTAATTCTGATGGAAAATAGCAGCAGAGGTGGCATTTGATAAGATCTCTTAGCTGACGTTAATGGGATTACGTTCGCTCCAAGCTTGGGGCGGATTTTTCTCATTTTCTGATAATTCAAGCGTTTATCTTACATTGTCAATCTTTTAAACCTCCCTGTTTGCTAAATAATCGATAGCATATGCTATCGTGAATCTTCTTCCACAACCAAACATCCTTTTAACTTTCACTAGAATCCCAACGACAGAATTCATAGCAGGCAATGTTTTTTCCGCACTTCATCTCTCATTAATTGTGAAACAGAAGTTGTTAACGCAGTTCCAGCATTTTAAAAATTTGAATTTATTTTTATTTCTTTAGACTGAAATCGTAGTTGAGAATCATATGTTTTTATATATATCTTCATACGCATTTCTCCGCTCTCAAAATTATACACGTTCAGATGGGAGCCAGCATTACATAAAGCTCACGTGGGATGTGTCGGGATTCTCACGGTCAGAAACTCAACGTACTGATCAAAATCAGCAATTACAGCATAAACTAATTCTATTTAAGGTTTGGTCACCCCATGCTTTTATAACAATAGCGTCTGAACAAAAAGATGTGCGATCAAAATGCACTTCGTCTAAACAAAACTCAAAGAATCCAAAAACAAGACAACAAGAATTCAGCATTACAACACACAAGAAACAAGCTCTAACAAACACAAAGCCAATTGAGAGGGTTCTACATATACACACACACAGAGTAAATAACAAACAAGAAGCACCTGTGTGCAATCAACACAGGAATTAAGGAAAAGAGAGAAAAACATGTGAATGCACAGACAGCTGATTTACCAACCACAATTAAATGTCAGAAAAAGGCCACGAGAAACAGAATTGTTCTCACGAAATAAAGAATCAGAACCCAGTCTCATAATTTGTGGTGTTTATGTAAAAAAATGTTTATGCTTTATTTATGACCAACAATTTTAAACTAATCTTTGAGACTCTTTTTTGTAGGTTTTAAGGTCACATTATATATATATATATATATATATATATTTATATATATATATATAATTTATTATAAATCTGCTTGCCACTTGACAACAAAACTTCAGAATTTTTGGGGGAGACTTTCCTTTTTAGACTGGTGTTTGACAAGTATTGTCACAGGCTCACGCTTCACTGTTGCTTCAATGCAAATAAACAATGCTGTGAAAATAATCTGGCACATCGTACAAATTCTTCAGTCCAGAGACGTTTAAAGTCTGACCCTTATTTAAAAATGCTATGAAAGAGATCAAACATCACCAATGGTTAGACAGCCTTATAAACAGCATTGATAAGTAAGGGGAGACAAACTAGACTATTTTCTTATGACTTGTTTGGAATGTTCTCCACGGCACGTCAGCAGCAATAATAAACCCAAGATATGGAGACAAAAGTCTGAATAATGAAAACACCTGCAATGAAAATCCTGTTATCATCTAGTTTCATAGCATTGGAAAATAGTGCAAAAATGTAATGCTCCAATAGGCTGAAAAAAATAAATCACAAAATTAATAACAATTCATGCTCTATTTCATTTAATCTATGCAACACAATAGTCTTCAAATCTGCGGCTTTACACACAAGACTAGTGGCCCGATATTCAAAAGCTGCCATGAGACTACAGACTATTTTATTGCAAGGTATTTTTGGAGCTCGGCAGCCCCAGGTGTCATTTACTTAAGGGAAAACCATAATAAAATAACTTGTTTTGTATACCATGGAAGAGGTTTGGAATAAAACAAGGGATAATAAACGATGGCAACAAATTTCCTTTGTGCATGATCTTGCTTTTAGTCATATTGTGATAAACTGCAATAGAACACTGTTTTCATCTAGAGTTGAAGTAGATGATAGCAAATAGAAGAGAAGAATCACTCAGATCACAGAAAAAATAACAAGGGCCACCAAAATGTAATAATTACATTTAAAATGTAAAAAGCAGAGACAATAATATTATGGTTCTTTAAATATGTTGTAACATTTGATTTCATAATATTCTTTTCTAACAATATTGTGGCTGGTAGATTTACTGTCTCAGATGTAAGTGTTGTTAAATGTGTGGCTAATATAGACATTTCACCTGACGCGCGCGCCTGGACTGCAGTTAACTTATTATTTATATTTTGTTTAATTTATGTTCATATTAATTCATATGATTATTTTATCGTATAGTATTAAATAAACTATTTGTTGAATTTCTTGTATGTTCATTTTATTAAATAAACATTTTTTAGAATGGGTCGTGTAGTTTGGTCACCTTTGAAGAAACCGTATGGGACATTGACATCTAGCGGTTGAGCTTGGTATCGCCGTCTACATTCAAAATATTGGAGAGACAAGTTGTTAGCCAAGTAACAATTTTTCTTTGTTTCTTTTGCTTGTCATAAGAAATAATCTACAGGCACGCTGTCATTTGCGAATGTGTACTAGAAGTTAAGGGCAGTCCACGAATGTGCACGCCAGTAATGTTTGTTTATGTTGTCAGTTTGAAACCGTCTATAAAGTGATTTTGGGAAAGAATACTGAAACCAGCTGTAAAAGAATTGAAATTAAGGACAAACTGCAACTGCAAAATTGTGATTGTGTTGACATCTTTTGTGACGTATTGTAGATAAGAACACCATTTATTTTAATCGAAATGAAAATATTTAAACTTTTCAGAATGCTACATGCACCCCAAACAATCAGCTTCACCTTCTGTGGACCAATATAGACAAGCTCAGTGAAGATGGAGACACAGATGATCACAGCATTAATAAATCTAGTAGCAGAGTTTTTGTAAGGTATTTTCAGTGCATATAATCCATATACCCTCTGTTAATACCCCATCACCTTATCGGCAAGTGTGGCCTATGGTTGCTTAGCAACGACAGATGCCAGGAGAGCGCAAACTCCCAGGCACTTTGGAAAAGGGAGAAAGCAGTCTCGCATTTTTTGCACGGTTTTAATTTTATAATAAATGTGAACGGCCTCTTAAACCCTGCTAATTTGTGCTGCTCTTGGTAGATTGCATTGGTCATTATGGGAATGAGATATTGCGCCTTTCTGTTTAATGTGCGCCTTGTTAGTACAATAAATAACCCGCAGAAATTTCCACTCCCATCTGCAGTTTTTTAAATTGCACTCGTTTTGCCCTGTTTAGTAAATCGGGCCCAAAATACTTTAAGATGAACCTCAAATATTTCATCACTTTCACAACCACTACACTTCAGCAAGGCCTGTTCTAACATCCAAACAAAAACATCTATCTTCTGTTTGTTTTAAACAGCATGAATACACTATGCAAAGTCTACTCAGAGGCATCCAAGCTCGATTTCACAGCTTTTGTAGACAAACACCTTTTACTTGTTTAGACAGGCAGGGTGCAGCCCTCTGAGCTGATTTAACTTGTGGGGCAATGTTACATTTACAACAATCAATGCTTTACTCACATAATGGTGCATGTTACATTCTTTCAGATCACTCAGTCCTCTAACAACCTGTTTGTCGTTGTGCCAAGCTTGCACTTACGGCATTGTATTAGAGCTGCTACAAAGAGCAGCTACGCTGCACTGGGACCTTATTATGGAGAACCTGGCATGCCTAGGGAACGCATTTGTTTTCAGACAGTGGCTAGTGTGTAATGTGCTATGCATTGTGAACAAAGGGATCCAATTTCCACACTGGTGCCCATTTTCTTTTTTTTATGCAAATTATTTCGTTTTAGCTCTGTTGACCATGAAGCTGGCTGCTCCCTGTCATCCTAAGAATTTAATACAATGGCATTAATATAATAGCATTTTATGTGGCACTAATTGAGTGTAATGAATAAGGCAGGATCATAGTAGGAAAAGGAAATCTAAAATGTGTAGCCCAAAATGTGGAAACAGGGTTGGGAACAATGCGTATGTTTAATTACAGAAATGTTATTTGAATTCTGAGCAGAAATACAATTTACAGGTCATTATATCTTACTATATTAACTGATGCAGTCTTGCTTGTTGGGAAAGTTACTTAAAAAAGAGTTAAAATATCAATAATTTTCAGAAAAAATTGTTTGCTATTTATGTAATTTACAAATTTTAAAGATAACCAGCTGTAATTAAAACCTATTCAGTATGTTGTGACAAAAATAAAATAAAAATAACACAGACGTTTGCTTACATTTTGGGGATCAAATCCAAAGTTTTGTAAAGTAAATTGAGTAAATTGAGAGAAGTTTTATATTCCTTTTAATATTTTTGGTACTCTGGAACATTCCCCATAAAATTTGAATGCTCAATTTTTTGCCATGCATGTTGTACTAAGCAGAGCCGTCTTAAGGGCTGTGCCAGGTTTGCGACCGCCCTCGCGCCCCACAAGGCCTCGCGCCTGACCTGAAAAAATAATTTTTTGTGTTTTTTTTATTTCTCACTCAGCAAAATAAAATTGTTGATGTGTCTTCCTCTATCTATAATTTCATAACACATGAACAAATTTATAACATTGTTTTATTCATTTCGATATCGCCTTATGTACGTGTTGCGTGCTCGCTCCATGGCGTGCTGCTCGTTCTATGTACAGTACGTAGCTGCTCAGTGCTCACTCTGAGGAAGAATAAAAAATGTCGGCTGCAGCACGAGAGCGTGATCGATTTCGTCGACACGAGTCAGGGGGCGAAAAAAGGAAAAGAAAGAAGAGTTTCAGAAAAAACTAAGAGGATCATTCAATAAATTTGTGAAAGCTAACGTTAGCCACCATGAAGATGCCACGATCAACACGTCTACTGTTGCTACCCTCGAGCCGCGAGAAGAAGTACAGGGTGAGTAATAAGTGTTCGTTGAAAACATTTATCAAAAGGTTTGACATTTTTCATTAAATTGAACCACGCATTTTTTTCTTCAAACATTGTATTCACACTTATTAGTTCCTAATAAGTTTTTTGTCTAAAAAGGTTTTAATGTAAAAATGTTGAATGCAGAATGAAATATCCACAGCATTAACAACAAAGAGCGCGGATTATCTGTCTATCAAATGCGTGTGAAAGTTGCGATCGTTGGAATAACGATAAACTCATTATTGATTATATTTCTATGTAACTTTAAAAAAAGTAACAGGACTATATATTCCACTTTATTTTGCAGTCCTGGTTGGTGACACTAGCGCAAAACTGCAGAAAATGTGTTTGACAACATTCACCTGAACAACATACAAATATGAACTTCAGCAGCAGGTAGAAGTTGTGCCAGGAACCTTCCAATGGGCCCATTATGATGAAAATGCTAAATTTTGACCATGTCTCTCAAAGTAAGTGAGGAAAAGTATGATTTGAAATGTGACATTACAGAACAGCATTATGTGACCAATGACAGCTCTGTCTCATAAGTTTAATGTTACCCTTGAAATGACAAGGAATTGTATTGGCTTTGAAAAGTTATTATAATAGAGTAGAGCATAGTGGGGGTAGTGGGGAGGGAAACCAAATCATGGTATTGTTGTTATAAAATATAATTAAGTAATATAATATTATCAGGAGATATTGCATAGTGACAAAAGGGCAATTTTTGCTAATTGTTTCCTTTCCCGTGATGGACTCCCCGAACCAGTTAACTTTGTGTGAATGCCCTATAGGGATCCTCATGGTTGCAAATCACTGTAGGTAAAGCTTAAACAAAAGAACCCATAGAATATAAGAGCATAAAATAAAAACTAAACAAATATAATCTAATTATTCTTAACCACCTATGGCCGGTACCATGGAACTCAGGGTTACCAAAACCAAAGCAATAAGGCTTTTTGCTTCAACTCAGGCTTCGATCCTAAAGCTAAGATTAAAGACATTAAGACATTATACATAAGCTAAGACATTAAAGAATGATGTAGACCTGAACAACCAGTTGCATTCAAGATAGAGTGAGGTCCCTATATTTCTCAGTAAATAATCATGTGCAAATATTAAGAATACAAAAATGCATTCCAGGCACCGAGCAATACTGTTTCTGCTGCATAAGCAAAATATAAGTTTTAGAAAGACTGCTGATTGTTCATGTTAAACAAATATCAGGGCTCTAGACTAACTTTTTGCACTGGTTGCACTGGTGCGGCTAACTTTTTTTCTTAGGTGCACCAGCACAAAAGTTAGGTGCACCCAAATTTTTTACAAGTTTTACAAGTTCACTTTTTTTTAAATCGCTGTCCATATAGGCAATATTGACTTGTAAATGATTAACTAACAATCTGGTCAACATAAAGTTCTTTATTTGAAGCACAATTCTACAAGAAAGCAGGGCTCTAGACTAACACTTGAGAGAGGTGGCACTGGTGCTACCAAGTTATTCAGTTGGTGGCACCAGCCCTTAATTTGATAGCACCAGAGTCGTGGGGTGAGGTAAGAAAAAAGAATCACTAAAACTTCATTAAAATGTGTTTAATACATTGATAAATCAATTAGAAATTAATACAAATCATTGTTTATGATTGAATTATTTTTATTGTATATGTAAACTCTCTTTCAACACTTTACCATATTTAAAGCACATCTTTCTTAAAGCTACTTTCTTCCTTTATTTGTTGTGAAAGACTCCTATAAGAGAACACAATTCCTTTAATATCAGTGAGTGTTTTTGGGCCCGTCCGTTGTTGTTTGATGAACATTATAAACAGAGATCTTTATTATGCTGCTGCCCCTCTAAGAGCTAGCGCAATATACTGGATCACGTGTTTTGTTTCCCAACTGTTTGGTCATGAAACAAACTGAATACCTTTACAAGGTTTCTTGTTAATATGGGAATTTTTAGGTTATTTTGTGTTAATATGTCCGTTTCAGAGTAAGAAGGCGTGAAAGAGAACTCCGTGTAGTATTTTGTGCTCTGACTCTCTGGGCGCGCGCATATCTCCAACAACCCGCGAGACCTGAAGGCTTTTAGTGATTATTCTTCATGAAAGCTGCATTGATACACGTTTGGCTTCTATCAATAGCGACTCACAAATAAATAGTATTTAGCGTGATGTATAACGTTTTGTATGCTTTGCAGTATTGTTAGAGATCTTTATACAATAGTTCAGTGCTTAAAGTTTAAACACGTGTTTCCTGGATTAGCTTCACATGCATACAATACTTGCAACACATTTCGTTGTCTTTGCTACCTTAGCAGGGGAAATTCTTGTATTCTGCATATTTATTTAAATTGCAAGATTGAGCGCTTCACTCGTCTGCTCTTTCGGTCCTTCGCCTCTTACCCGTAACCCGCGAATTACGTCTTTGAGGGCGGGGCACTGATAGATAAGTGAATGGTTGAAGGAGGGGAGACGAAAATGAGTGACTGAATGCGCAGCTTGCGCAATAGAACATTTCTGCGCATTAAATTTAAAATACGCAGAAAATATATATTGATCAGTTTGACAGTCTCACCGGTGCGACCATTAAGAAAAACTTGTCGCACTGGCAGGAAAATTTGTCGCAAAATGAGACCATTTAGTTGCAGTCTAGCATGTCGGAGCATTGGTTATGATTTTCAGACGGATCAGGCCTTAACTTAACATTCTTAACGAAAAAGTTGTCAATCGTTCTTTTCATCTTCTCTCATCATCCGCGGCTACATTTACTCTGTTTATCTGACGGGCCTAGGCTACTCACCTCTCTGTCCGACTGCAGCACAGCATTTTCAAACGTACACACATGTACAGGAATATCTGGACCACGGCCAATCAGAGGGGGGTCCGCCCTTGACTATCTCTGATTGGTTTAGACCACGATATGGGCCTAATGTGTCTGTTGTTGAACCACAGAGAGACTTTCGCAGAGACTTTTTTCCCTCGAACGGCTGGTCGCACCGGTGCGACCTCTGATTTTTTTAGTCGCACCATTGAGAAATTAGGTCGCATGTGCGACCAAATTGGTCGCACTCTAGAGCCCTGTATAATATGTATATATTCTACATATTTACTAGTAAACTATAGTATGGTAAACACTAGTGATGTAATATGATGTGTGTATGTATGGGTATTTGAAACTAAGTATAGAAACCATTGTTGTATATTTGTAGTAAAACGTCAGTAACAGTTAATTACAGTTAAAGCATCAGTAACAGTAAATGGTCATATTATAGTAATCATAGTTTACCCAAAACATTTGTAAGTAACTACAGTAATACTAGATTATCAATCCCGTATTAACAAAAACATAGTACTATTATTTTACTACTATACAACCATGGTTAATTTTAAAGGATCTATGTTGAAATCTACAAGAAATTAGGAAAAAATAGCCAAAAAACTGTCTTTAAGATACAGGGCCTAGTTGCAAGAAACCCCTTAAGGTAGGAAAACCCTTGGTAACAATACTGTTACAAATAGAATTAAGGGTTGTAAGGCCTGTATTCATAAAATATACAATATCTAACATATAAAATATATAGTATACATACTTATTTGTATTTATTTATTGAATTTATATTTTTATGTTGTCATTTTTCATATTTTGTTGTTTCATGTGCAGTCACGTTTTAAAGTGAGAGCATTATATTTCCCTAATATTCTGGAACCAGTCATGTTAAAAATATTTGTGGCAATGTCATGTAGTCTTAAATCACAGCCAGAACTGAATAATTTTTCTACCTCTAATAATCTCATGTCAGATGCTAAAATGACAATGGGAACAGCAATGTGTAATTTAAAGGTTGATGGTTTTCTGCATACTGTATTTTTCATGTGGCTTGTAGGAAAGTAGAGAAAGCCTAATCCCAGGTAAATGTGCTTCGAAGAGAAGTTTAAAAGTTATGCATAAATCAGTAAAAAGACTGCTCTTGTTTTGTGTTCAGTTAATTCACTTTTGATTCACAAGGTAATGCTAATTTGAAAAGACCTCATTAAAAAGACCCTAATTATGTTTGTGTATGCGTGGCACGCTTGGGTATGTGTTTCCTCAATGTAAAAATTATCCCAAGGGAATAAGAAAACAACGCACAGCTACAGCTGCTAAACTTTAATTGAGATGACTGGCATCTAATCAGAAATTCAGCTATTCTCTTGTCCCTTGAAAATGTATTATTTTTGTTTAAGTAATGCGTTATTTATTGTTTGGATAGCACCCTTGCATAGGAAACAAACATTAATGACCAGTACTTTCTGGAACCTAGAATACAAATTCAAACAATGGACTGATTCTGAAGCTGCACTGGAATCACAAACAACTCATCCGCCTGTTTATTACTCCAACAAATGGATAACTAAAATATCAGTGATCCGACCATCCAACGCCAGAACCCTTTTGAATGCTCCCATTATTAGACATGCAACATAATTCTGAGAGCAACAGTGTGACTTTGTGTTGTATTATTCATGGAAAGCTGACAACAGTGAATCAGTCTTAACTCCACTCCAGTGACCCCAAAGCCACACATTTCACAAAAGCAGGTGGATCAATACAAGAAAAAAATAGAAAACGAGTTGTTTGGTTAGTTTGGTTTCATTAAAAGCTGTTTTGGACTGAGAAGAAAGATTTGAAACTTACACCATGTTTCAGTACGATGACCTCTTTATACATACTTCAAAAGATCAAAAAAAATTTGACATCTCAATGCTGCATATGCAGCATTTTGATTCCACCTTCCACTATCAAGGTCAATGAATCAAAATTCTTCGTAAAATGTTCTTTCTTAGCTTTGTAAGACTGTTACATAATGTAGACATTGATTCTTTATTTCAACCCTGGGGAAAAGCCTTTCCCGCTGTTATCAAAGAGGCTCGCAGGTAAATGACAATATTGAGGCAGGCATCATGCTGGAGGAATGTCAGGACCTTTTCTCTTCCTCATTATCTCCATGTGTCTGCTGCCAAGGTTAAAGTCAAATAGGAGCACCAGACCAACATCTTCAGATGGGAAATGGAAGAGACCGAGCATTAAGGTCTGTATGAAAATGAGGGCGCATAAGTTAACACTTGCATGTTCCTCAAAGTGACAAAAGCAGATGATGTGTGAAGCTTAACTGCAATGGATGGATAAACTTCTAAAATTAGAAGTCAAATTTCCCACTCTGCTTTATCGTCCAGTACTCAGTAAAAATAACATCCATCCTTCTCGGCCGAAGGCAGGGAAACAAGGTGACTATTACATTAATTTTAGTCACCTACTTTTTGACCAGTGGTCATCAGTCCAGTAAACACTGTAGGGTCGATGAGGGTTTCAGGCATAAAAAAAAATCATAATATTGTTTATATATAATATTTTTAACTTGTGCTCATCTAATTTTTAAGGAGTCTACCTCTTCTAAAAAAAACACTCTGAAATACGTTTTTAATTTTTCATGTTTTAACTTCTCAGCATTCCATAGAAACAGAACAGTGGAAAGGGACTGGGCTCTCAGTGTCCTTATTACAAACATCTTAATAGATTTTTAAAAAGCCACCAGCGCAAAAGACAGTGTAAACAATACCCATAAAAACTCACTTTCCTACTGTAAAGATCTAGTCCTGTAATCCACCCTATTTTATTGAACAGATTAACTAAATGTATTAAATAGTATGAAAGCTGTATGCTGCCTGTTACGTTGCTCCAGCCTTTGAGTTCGCTTTTTAACTTTTTTAACTTTTATTCTCTTTGTTTGTTCTTGGTTCTTCACTGTAACTCTGTGAAGTCCTGTCCTCTTCAACGAGGTCGTTTTCAGAGAGTTTTCGTGCTTTTCCTCGGGTTGTTTGTATTATGCCGCTTCCATTGGGACATACTGCCTTTGTTTACTCCAGAGAACAGCTGATCGTGCTAATGCTGGCTGGCGTAGTGGACAGACCAGATGATTTGCCACCTGAACTCTGGAGGAAAACACACCGGGAATGCAGAGGAGGGAAGCAACGTCGGGGGATGAGAGGAGGGTCGAGAATGGACGGGCTAAGGGAGAGGAGAAGATTTAAGCCGTGTCTACCCTCTGTTGTTATGGGAAATGTACGGTCCCTTAGAAACAAAATGGACGAGCTAAAGGCGTTAACGCGGAGCCACCCTGAGTACCGTGAGAGCAGTCTGATGTGTTTTACGGAGACATGGCTGCACGGGGACATTACGGAAAATATTGTCTCCGTCGATGGCTTCCATACCGTCCGGCCGGATCGGGATTGTACCGAGAGTTGTAAGCGGAAAGGAGGGGGGCTTGCCGTTCTAGTAAACAGCAGATGGTGTAATCCTGGTCATATCACCATTAAAAAAACAACTCTGTTGCCCGGATGTTGAACTGCTGGCCGTTGGTCTCCGTCCATACTATCTGCCTAGAGAGATTCCGAATGTCATCATCATTGTTCTGTACATCCCTCCCTCTGCAAACCCAACATCTGCCTGCAGCACCATACACACCATCATCTCCAAACTACAGACTCAACACCCCAGTGCCCTCATCATCATGTCGGGAGACTTTAATCACGTCACCATGGATAGAGTCCTGCCGACTTTCAAACAGTATGTGTGCTGTCCTACCAGGGAGGAGAGGACTTTGGACCTGATGTATGCTAACATTAAGGATGCATACATCTCGTCTTCTCTCCCTTCTCTGGGTAGGTCAGATCACAACCTGGTTCACCTCAAACCTTGCTATGTGCCCTGGTGAAGAGGAAGCCTATGACCACAAGGACTGTGAGGAGGTGGTCGGAGGAGGCTTATGAGGCACTGCAGGGCTGCTTTGAAGTGACGGACTGGCCTGCACTCTGTGAGCCCCATGGGGAGGACATTGATGGGCTCACAGAGTGCATCACGGACTATATTAACTTCTGTGTGTACTGCAATGTCCCTGCTCGGACTGTAACCTGTTACGCTAACAATAAACCTTGGATCATCAAGGACATTAAGGCCATCCTAAATGAGAAGAAGAGGGCGTTCAGAGATGGCAACCGTGATGAGGTGAGGAGAGTGCAGGGGGTTCTCAAACTCAAAATCAGGGAGGCTAAAGACAATTACAGGAGAAAGCTGGAGCATAAACTCCAGCGAAACAACATGAGGGATGTGTGGAGTGGTATGAGAACCATCATGGGGTTCCAGAAGACTGGTAGGATGGGGCTGGAAGGCAGAGTGACCAGATCAATGAACTGAACCTATTTTTTAATAGGTTAGATACTGCGGCCCCTCCCCCACAAGACTCTGCTGCGGGCTGCCCAACAACTACTGACAACCGTTTCATACCGCACGCGTAAGCAGTGTGAGCAGCGCATATTTTTTCGGCGCACATTTTAACAGATGAGAGCATTCATACCGCACGCGTAAGCAGCGCGTGCTCGCGGAGCAGAAGCGGCGCGTAAGCAGCAGTGCAGTGATCATTTCGGCACCGAGTCTATTTTTGCTGTGCTTCTAACGCTCAATTAAGTGCATTCTTTACGGACAAAATCCACATGGATTGACAGGAAAAAGTAACACTGGTTACACAGCATGTAAGTGGTGTCTAATGTGTTTTTAACAGTCGCGATAACTTATAACTTGTACTACATAGATCAAAAAGTGCATGAAACAGGCGGATATAGCAAACCATAGTTATGCAATCTACTTAAAAGTGCTTTGATGAAGTTCTGGAAGATATTTTGCTCATTGATGTATGTAAATAACGTAATGTGAAATTGCATTGTTGTACTGTGGTAACAGTTACCCAGGCAGAGCGGTGCATACGCTGCCGGTATGAAAGGACAATGGGCACGCACTGCTAACACTCTCCCTACGCGCCGCTGCCGCTCCGCCTACGCGCTGCTCATGTGTGCGGTATGAAATGGGTGTGACACTTTACCCCCCTACTCCTCCTCCCCCTTTCAGACCCCTTGTCTGCCCCTCACCACCTCAATTCACATTCATTAACTCCACCCCTCCCCTCTGCTTTACATTATGTCCTCTACAGCCTGAGGACCCCACCCCTCCCCCCACTGTCATCTCTACAGTGTTTTTTTACGCCTGACATGGTGAGAAGACAGCTGATGTGTCTTCACTCCGGCAAAGCTGCAGGCCCCGATTGTGTATTTCCCGGGGTGCTGAGAGCCTGTGCCTCACAGCTGTGTGGAGTACTAAGTCAAGTCTTCAGCTTGAGCCTGCACCTCCAGAGGGTCCCTGTGCTGTGGAAGACGTCTTGCCTCATTCCTGTGCCGAAGACACAGCGTCCCAGTGGTCCTCAGGACTACAGACCAGTGGCCCTGACGTCCCACATCATGAAGACCCTTGAGAGGCTCGTCCTGGAGCAGCTAAGGCCTATGGTTGGGCCTTTCACTGATCTATTACAGTTCACCTACCAGCCCCACTTGGGAGTTGAGGACAGCATCATCTACCTGCTGAACAGAGTCTACACTCATCTGGATAAGCCTGCGAGCACTGTGAGAGTCTTGTTCTTTGACTTCTCCAGTGCTTTTAACACCATCCGTCCGGCTCTTCTGGGTGAGAAGATGGCTGCGATGCAGGTGGAGGCCCCCATCGTGTTCTGGATTGTTGACTACCTGACGGGCAGACCACAGTACGTACGCCTACAGAACTGTGTGTCTGACAGGGTGGTCAGCAATATTGGGGTCCCACAGGGGACTGTCCTCTCTTCTTTCCTCTTCACCCTCTTCACCTCAGACTTCAACTACTGTACTGAGTCCTGCCACCTTCAGAAGTTTTCTGATGGCTCAGCAATAGTTGGCTGCATTGAAAAGGGCGATGAGAGTGAATACAGGACTGTGGTGGGCAACTTTGTCACCTGGAGTGAATTGAACCACTTGCAGCTCAATGTGACAAAGACAAAAGAGCTCATAGTGGATCTGAGGAGGGCGAAATCATCTGTGACCCCTGTTTCCATCCAGGGAGTCCCTGTGGATAATGTGGAGCAGTAGAAGTACCTGGGGGTGTACTTAAATAATAAGTTGGACTGGACCAGAAACGCCGAGGCGGTCTACAAGAAGGGCCAAGGTCGACTCTTTTTCTTAAGGAGGCTGAGGTCCTTTAACATCTGCCGGACGATGCTGAGGATGTTTTATGAGTCTGTTGTATCCAGTGTTATCTTCTTCGCTGTCACATGTTGGGGTAGTGGGCTGAAGGTTGCAGACACCAACAGACTAAATAAACTGATCAGGAGGGCTGGTGATGTCGTGGGGGAGGAGCTGGACACACTGACAACCGTGGCAGAGAGGAGGATGCTGTCCAGGCTTCAGTCTATCTTGGACAATGTCGCACACCCTCTCTATGACACACTGGCCCAGCTGAGGAGCACCTTCAGCGGAAGACTCCTTTCACCCAGATGCGCCACAGGAAATCATTCCTGCCTGTGGTAATTAAACTTTACAATGCCTCCCTAAGAAAGTCAGACACCCCCTCTCTGTAATTCTGACTCTCAAACAACAGACATTTATTTTTTGCTTTTTTTGCATATTGTATATTATTAAACTGTACATTTTATCTTTTATAAACTATATATATATATATATATATATATATATATACTGTATATATACATATATCTGTATATATACTGTATATGTATATATATATATACTGTATATGTATATATATATATATACTATATATGTGTATATATATACAGTATATCTGTATATATATATACTGTATATCTGTATATATACTGTATATATATATATATATATAGCGGTTACTCACCTTACAGATGTGAGAGTAAACACATATTTAGTGATTTTCGATCACCCTGATATTTGTCAGTGTGACTGAGGAAGCTTTGGATTGTTGTATCTAAAAAAACGAACATCCCGCCAAACGTCTTGGTTACGGATGTAACCTCTGTCTCGAACCGACAGATGGGGTTTGACTTGAGAACCTATCATCTTCTGACTAGCTTTGAAAAGGCCAATGAAATTGGCAAATAAAACTTGCATGCTGGACTCCGCCCCGGAGATCCGGGTATAAAGGGGAGACGGCGTGCTGCATTCATTCACCTTTTGGGCATTTTGAGCATTTCTCGACTGCTTCAGCGGGTGGCAAGCGTTGTGGCATGAAGGACACAACGTCTCGTTCCCTCCATCAGGGAACAGAGGTTACATCCGTTACCAAGACGTTCCCTTTCTGTCAGTCTCTCGACGTTGTGTCGAACCGACAGATGGGGTTCCTATCGAAAACGCCACGGCGCTGTGTAACAATCTCTAGCGAAGCGACGCTGACTGACCTGGGCGTGTCTGACGTGAGCGCTAGCCCGAAATTGTAACCATCCAGTGGAGAGGTAGGGGCACCCAGAGCTTTTGAAAAAGGTGGGAAGCCCCTGCCACCGGCCGTCAAAGGCGGAGGCCTTCCTTCTCTAACGGCGAGAAGCCGCCCGGCACCGTAAGGGCCACTGGGGAAGCGCTATTTCCTCGCTGAGGAAACGCGCTACGGAGGCCACTTCCTACCGTAGGGAGCAGACACCAACATGGTCTCGCCGGCAAGGGGGAACTCATGGGAGGAATGTGCGGACTGTAAGGGAGTACCGCAAGAGGTGGAGGCCCACCTAGGGGAGGTCATGGGTTACCAGCCTGGGAACCAGAACATGAAAATACATCAGACAGAACCACCCTGTTGGGGGGATTACTACATGTGGGGCACTAGGTCCGGTTAGAGCTATACGCTAGATAACCCAGTTGATACCCGGCCTGAGGAGACAGGGCTGCTCCGCCCAGCCCCCCACCAGGAAGTGCTTAGTGATGGATGGAATGCGTATTCTTCACCCGATGGGGGAAGAAGGGAGGTGGAAATAGCACACTGACACACCTAAGAGGGGGAACGGTGCTTTCGCAGGCGTACGCCCTACCGGTCGCCGGTCTTACCTGTTGGTACCATGCAAGACTCAGGCTGACACTGGTTCCACGCGGAGGCTGTAGAACCTCGCGAAGGTGTTGGGCATAGCCCAACCCGCAGCTCTGCAGATGTCTGCCAGAGAGGCGCCCTGAGCCAGTGCCCATGAGGAGGCTATATTCCGGGTGGAGTGTGCCCTCACTGCCAGTGGGCACGGGCAATCTTGGGACCGGTACGCCGTAGTGACGGCATCTACGATCCAGTGCGCCAATCTTTGTTTGGAGACAGCCCTCCCCTTCTGCTGACCTCCAAATCAGACAAAGAGCTGCTCAGAGCTCCTGAAGCTCTGTGTGCGGTCCAAGTAGAGGCGCAGCACGCATACTGGACACAACACGGATGGGGTTGCGTCTTCCTCCCCGGTGGGGAGCGCCTGCAAGTTCACCACCTGGTCCCAAAAGGGAGTGAGGGGAACCTTGGGCACGTAGCCGAGCTGGGGTCTCAGGATAATGTGAGAGTCTCCAGGCCCAAATTCTAGGCAATCCGTGGACACGGAGAATGCTTGTAGGTCCCCTACCCTCTAGATGGAGGTGAGCGCCACCAGGAGAGCCGTCTTCATCGTAAGATGAGAAAGAGAGGCATCTCCCAGGGGCTCGAAGGGGGTACGGAGGATCCCAAGAGGGTACGGAGGATCACAAGAGGGTAAGGAGCGCGGACAAGGCGGATTCAGCCTTCTCGTGCCCCTTAGGAACCTAATGACCAGGCCGTGCTGTCCCAGAGACTTACCAGCAACTGATTTGTGATGAGCGGCAATGGCAGCTCAGGTCGTCTACGAGTCATTTGGCACCGGGTCTCTCACAAACTTGCGGTGCGTGTCGGAAGAGGGAGGTCCCGTGTCTGGCCTCTCCCCGTTCCCATCGCGTCAGCCTCTCCACCGGGGGACGGGCCCCCGGCTATCCGTGGCCTATCGAGCTTCCCACGGCGCTGCTGTATCGCTGCCTTCAGGAGGGATTCCGATTTAGAGGCGTTCAGTCGTAATCCCACAGACGGTAGCCTCGCGACAGTGGCTCCTCAGCCAAGCGCACGAACCAAATGTCTCAACCTGCGGTTCCTCTCGTACTGAGCAGGATTACTGTCGCAACCACACGCAAAAACTTTCAGTGTGGAAGGGGAGAGATTAATCTCAAGTCTCTTGTGGGAAGGACAGCACGTTCCCGATCGAGCAACTCCGCAGGTCTTCTGCTTGAGAAGAGCTCCAGGACGAGAAGAGGCGCCACTTAAAGGCGTACAGCCGCCTAGTGGCAGGGGCCCTAGCCTGAGTAATGGTCTCAACCACCGCTGGGGGTAGGCCATTCAGGATCTCTTCGTGTCGTCCAGGAGCCAGACGTGGAGGTTCCAGAGGTCTGGTCTCGGATGCTACAATGTGCCCTTTCTCTGCGAAAGAAGGTCCTTCGTCAGGGGAATCGGCCAGGGGGAGTTGTCGTCAGGAGCATTAGCTCCGAGAACCAAGTCCGGTTGGGCCAGTACGGCGCAACTAGCAGCGTGGAGAGAGGAGGCAGCTTGGCCCACAGCAGTGTAAGCTTTCGACACCAGAGATGTCGAAAACTTACACGCTTTGGACGGGAGTCTAGGTCGATGTACTGCGACTGCACGCTCCACCTGGGGCTCATCGACGTAGCCTCTAGCTGCCCCACCATCGAGGGAAGGGCGAGGGAACTAGTTTGACGGGAACGCGCCAAAAAGGGGGCGTTCCAGGTCTTACTGAGTTCCTCATGCACTTCCGGGAAATACGGCACCGGGGCCGGGCGCGGCTTAGAGCCACGCTCAGACCCGAGGTACCACATATCCAGCCGCAAGCGTTGGGGAAGGGGCGGTGCACTGCACTGCAGCCCAATGCTCGCGGCGGCCCGGGCAAGGATGGGTGACATTTCGACGTCCATTTCTTCCTGGGCTCGACCTACCGAGGGAGGGAGCTCCGAGGAATCGTCGGGGTCGGATGCCAGTAAGTCACCCTCCGATGCTGCAAGGGACATATCATCATCACGCATCGTTTCCGAATACGTGGCTGAGGAACAAGACGGGGTGGGACCGCCTCCTGGGGAACAGTCAGACGAGCGAGACGGGGCGCGAACGGTCCGTGAGTTTGTGACTGACGGATTAACGCTCACAGTAATCCCCATATAACCCTCGCCGCTCACCGTAGCAGATGGCAGGGCCGTAGCCGATGCTGTCACGGAATGGGAAGCAGACGTGGTGGTGGCTGGGTCCATAAAGAACACAACCACCCGTGACCGCAACGTTTGGATCGCCATCCGCCCGCAGTGCGGGCAGGACGTATCCACAAAGGCTGCCTCAGCGTGCCGGACACCCAAGCACTTGAGGCAGACATCGTGTCCGTCCCCCTCCTCGATGAGTGTGTTGCACCCACGAGAACAGCGGGACATGCCACGCTGGAGAAATTTTCTCTTTTAGAGAAAGAAAACACCTCTGGAACTGCCAAGATGCCCAGGGGAAGTCGCTGCAGGAAGGGACAGTCCGTTGCAGCACGTCGTAAGAAACCAGCAGTATTTGAAGATCAATAGATCCAATTTTGATCATAAGATCGAAGGCTCCGAAGAACAAAAGGCGAATGAATGCAGCACGCCGTCTCCCCTTTATACCCGGATATCTGGGGTGGAGTCTGGCAAGCAAATTTCATTCGCCTTTTAGTCAAACCCCATCTGTTGGTTAGACACAATGTCGAAAGACCGACAGAAAGGGAACTTATGTTGTAGAATATAATGTTAAGGGTAAAGATAATGTTTATTCATCGCTGTCAATAAATATATGCTTTAAATCCTCTATATTCTCTTGACGTCTTGGGTTATTTATGTCTTTTAGTTCAGTATCTACATAACTGTCTGATGCTGATGTGCAGTGCTGTGTTAAGTTTTATCAATCATTACTTTGTATATTTCAATAGAAAATAACTAAAATTGTGCCTAAAATTGAATCTTCAACGCACAGATTAAATCACAATTCAATTTAATCCTCCACTTGGGGGAAGATGTGTTTAAATTAAATTATAAAAACGATTTTAACAACATGCCTGTTTGGTCGTTGGGACATACTCGTCACATCCCAGAAACATTAGCTGATATGTTGTGGCATATGGTCCGTTCCAGGTACGTCTTCAGGAGTTATGCTTCATTCGAGATGACTCGGATTTCGAGTATTGCCGACCTCAGTCCCGGAAGTGAACGTCTCGATCGGCAAACAAAGTCGGTTATAGAGGGTATGGACGTGTTGTCATTTTACCACGTGAGCACGCCAGAGCGTGCCCCAGTGTGTGGAAAAACACTCAGCAAAATGACTGCTTACAATATCAGGAAACGCAGTTCTGCGCAAATTTCAGTGTCCAGGAACACCTGATTCCTTCGTAAGTCACAGGGAAGTCGTAAGGATCACCTTCGAGTCCACCTGCTTGTAATTTCAGCAAATAATGGCGTGTTTTAGTCCCGGTTCTTTGTTTCTCCTATTCTCCTCAGCCATTTTGCTGGGTGTTTTGCCACCCAAGGGAGCGTGTCCCAGGGAGTGTCTTGACATGTGCACGTGGGAAAGTGACGTCAATGCATACCCTCTATTGCAGTGGTCAACAACCCTGCTCCTGGAGATCGACCGTCCTGAAGATTTCAGCTTTAACCCCAATCAAACACACCTGAACTATCTAATCAAGGTGTTCAGGTTTGCTTGATAATTACAGACAGGTGTGCTGAAGCAGCGTTGGAGCTGCAGTCTGCAGGACGGTCAATCTCCAGGAGCAGGGTTGGTGACCACTGCTCTATTGGATCTCTGAACTCGGGGAAGATCGATCAACCCCCGACCTCAGCGATACGCTCTTCGCGGGCTTGTGTGAACCCTAAACAAACTTTAAACAATTTTTACAACACACTACATGTATGATCATGAACGTAAAAATATCCAGACAATGTTTATGAACAAATGCACACACTTGAAAAGCTACCACATAACGATAACTTAGAATGTTTCAGGTCCAGGATCTGATCACCTGTCTGTTTTCTTTCTGTGATCTTTGTGTTTGTTTTTCGTTGAGCACATGGCAATGTTTTGACAGTTCACCATGCAGGGTCCAGGTGTGTGTGTTCCGCCCCCTAGTTATCTGACTCATTGTTTCACACCAGCTTTCACTTTGCCTTTAAGATCCCCTATTTAATCCACTGTGTTTCTCTATTCTGTGACAGATCGTTTTGTATTGCTAGATCGCTGACTGTAGTCTTGTCTTGCCAAGTATTATTCTCCAGTCTCTATTAAGTCTCTAGTGCCTTTTCCCTGTTCGCCCTCTGCTGTATGTTCGTTATCCTCTCCAGGTGCTCACTACTCTTCCCCTCTACCCATCCTGGGGGCGGAGTCCGGCATGCAAATTTCATTCACCAATTTTATTGGCCTTTTCTAAACTAGTCAGAAGTTGATAGGTTCTCAAGAGCGAACCCCATCTGTCGGCTCGACACAACGGCTCGTTCCCTCCATCAGGGAACTGAGGTTACATCCGCAACCAAGACGTGCTATGCCTATTTTGTGCATGAGTAACGTTTATAAATGAGGTCCCAGATCAGTGGCATCTTTCCTCAGCCCAGCATGTCATTAAAAGCTGATGACTGGAAATGTGCCTGTGTGTTAGCTGAAATTCAGCTGACCACAAATTTGCAACACAAACAGCATTTTTCTCCACAGCACGGGATCTCATTTACTAATAATTATGTAACAATTACATAATAATTATAAATAGGTGCTGAATAAGTTCTCTAGAGCCTGTATAATGAAGTTATATATCATAGTGACGAAAAATGTTCTGTACTTTTCAAATAATGCAATGTAATTTCAAAACCTGCACTGAACTACAATAGATCAGTTTAAACAGTGCCCCTGTAGGCCTATGTGGCTGTAAATAGGTTTATTATTTTCTTTGCATTTCATGTGTCATTGTTGTGGACATTTTCCATTGTAATAAATCCATGTAAAAACCTTCCTCCTCTCCAAAGGGCTACAGTACACATACCCCCGGTCTACATTTTCCAATCGTGGATCACACCTTTCCTCTCTCACCCCATATCATCTTCTCATTCCACTCTGCCTCCATCTGTCCCCTTTGGCTGGCTCCATTCCCATATGTCCAGCAATGGCCAAGATCCACAATCTGGCACCCCGACCCTACACATCAAAGCCCCACTCAAAGCTCTTAGCAGAGGGGAGATGGCCCCAGCAGAGTCCCTTCAATAATGCATTCTAACAGCAGAGCTCACAGTGCTGCCATTCACAGACAGACACAGACTCATCAAAGTGGACATGAAATCTACTAAAGTTCAAAACATGCTGTTTTCAAGAGTGTTATGAAAATGTAATCAAATTTGACCAATATTCATGTCATTCAAAACCTGTATGCTACCTGTATGTTTCTTTGGTGGAACAGTGTCATATAAACTCAAATGAGGTTTTTGACAATATAGTGTTTGTTGAGTAAAGAAAACGCGGTCACACTTTAGAATAGGGACCAATTCTCACTATTAACTAACCATTAACTATGACTTTTGCCTCAATAAAGTCCTAATAACTGTTTATAGAGTAGTTTTTAGGTTTAGGTATTGGGTAGGATTAAGGAATGTAGAATAAGGCAATGCAGATTAAGGCATTAGAATGTGTTTTATACATACGCATGTTAAATAAGCAAGTAGTTCATGATGAATTTGTGTACCTTAATATAAAGTGTAACCGAAAATGCTATACATTTTCATTTTCTTTATTTACCCTTGCATGGCATACACGCAGAAATCACGTTCACGACAGAGAGATGCTCCAAAATATGCACAGTAACGTTTCGATTACTTATACATTAATAGTAATGATTTATGAAAAACGCTGAAATATGGAGTAGGCAGGGTTGCCAACTCTCACGCATTTGCTGTGAGACTCGCGCAATTGATGCCACACAACAATTTTCTCCCGCCATTTTTTTTCAAAGGCGTGTAATAAAATGTAATGCCCAAAAGCCATTATGTATTTTGGTGCTTCAAACTTTTTTACAGCGGTCTTTTGACATTGAGGTGCAATTCTACACCGCTGAGATGGAAAAAAGTTAATAAAATGTAAAAGAGTTACTGTTTACAGAGCCGAGCAGTGACCAATCAAATCAAGGAAGACAGTTACCTTCACTAAAACATGGTAAACTGTGTGGCTTTGAAAGTCTGTTTAGAGGTTTTGGTACTGTAAGCCTATAAAAAATCTTATTTACAAATGCATTATTTAGCAATGCATTCTAATACTCACACTTTTTCTTTGTTATTTTCTTTATTCCTTTAATTTCATCTTTTTGACGAGATTTCTCAAATGTCTACAACCTTTATGAGATAAGTCCATATCTGGTCTGCGCTCAAAATTTAATCGGACAATTCACCTTGAGTTAAAAGTAAAAAAAATCTGTTGTCTAATGTTTTGACAATCACAATACACTTATAATACAAGGTTTTTGTTTTTCAAGACATTCCTACATCCCAAACACCTGCCCCATCTGACCGCCCCCCGCCCCTTTGGACAATCTCACTCCAAATAACCTCAAAAGTTCACCTGACACAGATGATTTGCATTAAAAAATATAAAGAATTGTCATTTTCTTCAAGGGGGATGCCATCCCCTCCCATTGCGAGAATTTTTTTAAGCTAAAGGAACAAATTCAGTTGAATTCAAGTTGAGTTAACAGAAAAAACATTGTTTTACAGTCCTAGGTTAGTAACATACAAGTTCAATGTCTTAAATAGGTTCTGAATAGAAATTACCATGGTTACAAAAAAAGACAAGACAGAATTCAGAGTTAGGATGCTTCTGTGATAGCCTATAACTGTCAAGCTTTATGTATAATAAACAGTGTATAATAAAAGCACTGTACAAACAATCCCTCAATTTATGCAGTACATTATAAGTGTCTTAAAGCTGTGCTATAGCTTTAAAGAAAAGATAAATAAAATAAAAATAGGCTGGCTTGGTGTTTGTGGTGGATTAGCATAGCATTTCTGGTGAAGCTGGATGAAAACATATGCAGATGACCGGCTACAGTATGCTGGTCTTCATCAGTGGGGAATTCATTAAAAATCTTTCTGCCCATTTAAATCTGGTGCATGTTAATGCCGCAAACAGCTCTCACATCAGAAAACGAGAGATGGAGCAGGGGAACTGTGCATTATATTAGTTGTTGGTAAATGTGACCTAGTCTGTGAAAACCAGTTTCAACCATTAATATCATTGATTTCAATCCTTGACATGAGCTTACCTGTGCATGAATCGTTAATCACAAAACAATGACTTTAGCTGAGTTTTCACAGTCAGGGTCACAAATATCCTCAATGCACAATGATTGAATATATAGAAGTGTGAATAATTTTTTAAGGCTGCCTCAGTATTGCATGTGACTTTAGGCAAATGGAAGCATACTTCCTCTGAGTAACCACACTTTTACTGGAAGTCTCACGGCAAAAGGTAGCTTATTTGTATGAATTTGTGCAATCTCTTCGTACATTTATGGGTGGGTTCCATTCTTGCTTTTTAATAATCATGTTTTTGTGGGATTTACATTAAATTAATTCATACAAATTGCCACCTAAAATATTTAAGTTTTCCATGCGACCAGGTTACTGAACACTTTTTCCCTTGGAATAAATTTGCGGACCTGAATCGTTTGCTTTTTGCCAGAACACACCCAAAATAGTAAAGGTGACAATAATAAAAGTTACTAATGCCCCCTAAACTTCTTTCACACAAAATCTATAAAATGGCTTCAGAACACTTGTAAAATAGTGCACAAATTACACAGACTTCCTTAATTGTGCTTTTATTGTAATTTCGTCATTGTTCGAGTTTCACAGCCTCTGGTCACTGTTTGTAAAAACATGAGGGTGTATAATTGATGTCAGAATTTTTGTTTTGATTAATTACTTTAATTGCCCAATTCTTTGTTTTCGATTTGTCCCTGTTGAGATCATGACAAATATTGTTAAGTCTTTCCTAGTACTGGTCAAACCTGTGCATGTGCTCCAACATGTGCACAAAAGAGTGTGAAAATGCCCTGACGTGTGATTGATTTGTACCTGTGCGTCATTACCTCCCGAGGTCACCGGCCTCCACAGGTACCGCACTGTAATGTGTCATTTGCCAAGGGGGACTATGACTCCAATGCATTCTAAAACAAATTACTGCCACAAAAATTACTACTGCACTCCACCGGCTTTTATGTTCTTTAATGGAGTAAAATAAAAGGCAGAGGGGGAAAAAACAATAGATGTTATTGTCAAAGCTTTCCTCAGTCTTTCCGCAGCAGATATGGTGTGCCTTTGATGTCATGGCAGTATGTGAATAACACTCAGCATGCTTCACAAAACTACAAGATGTATTCATAGATTGATACACAGGGGATATGGATGGTAACCGGAGAGATATTCGAAGAAGGGATTGTGAGAAACAAAAAGAGGTAACAGTTATTGCACTCTGTAGACCAGATGTTCTCATGGCTTGGTATTCTTTTAACGCCTCGGGCCTTAAACATTCAGGGATCAATAGAGGAATCGAATTTGGTCATTAGATTGAAAACAGTAAAAAAAGTATTTTACTACTGCAGAGACACTTATCAATGTTATGGTGGAGGGTGAACATCAAGATCCAACAAAGCATTGACTCTATTCAATTACCTTGTGTAAAATGTATTGCGATTGCTGGAAAATGTGAGGGTAAATTGGCCATGACCGATATTGCTGTTGGCACTAACCACAGTGTCTACAAAATGACCAGATCCTGGTCAAGTTCAACAACTGATGTGTTGTTCAACAGCAATCATAGAGGTGTGACAAATCAATTCAATGAGTGAAGCACACAACAGCTAGGAGGCAGGGAGTGTCAGAGCCTCAACTTTCTGCTTATATTCTTGAGACGAACTTTCTCCCTCTTTAAAAATAGTTCACACACCTCCACCCATGCTGATTACTGGCAATTCCAGCTGTATGGATGCGACAGTTTTAGATTAAAACTTGAAATATAAATTCTCAGAGAATGTAATTATTATCAATCACCTAATGACAACTCCTGATGAAAAAATTCATGTGTTATGGATGTGACAAAAAAGGACAGAAGACTAAAAACTAGAAAAAAATGCTTTAAAACTTTAAGAAAAACATCACATGGGAATTTAAACCACCAAATATTGACATGACCTATCAGTATGTAAATACCTTTGGTAATATTTTGATTTCATTTAAGGTTGACATTTGCATGGAATTACCATATTAAAGGGCCCGTTTCTTAGGTGATGTGATGTACCACAAATATCAAAGTGGAACACAGGCATGTAGACTACATTTTTTTGTCTACTACCCAAATCTTTTACTGATATTGATTGGGAAGACCATCACATTACATTTATGCATTTGGCAGACACATTTATACAAAACGACTTACAGTGCATTCAAGGTACACATTTTATCAGTATGTGTTCCCTGAAAATTGAACCCATGACCTTTGCACTGCTGATGCAATGCTCTACCAACTGAGCTACAGTTAGACAAATGCATCCTTAACCGATGGGGGCAAGGTTTGACTGGTTACCATGGACCCAATTATCCCCTAATGTGAGACATGCTGCAAAAATCTTAAGTCATTGATGGGCACATCAAAATAGCTGTGCGTCCTGAAAAGAATATAGATGTTTGCAAGCAACAAATACATCTAAGATTTCATTATATTGTAGTATTTGCCTTGTCATGTAGCCTATTGTTTGTATAACAGTGTGAAAAAGACATATTTTTCCCTCTCTGTTGCTTGGATGTCACAGCTCAGTATAGTCACTAGTGAATGGTGACATCAGCGTTGTGGGATGTCAGGACCTTGTGTTCCCATAGCTCAAGAGTAATTAGTCACATGGCATTTACGGCTCATACGATTGGCTTAGTTATGCAAGTAAGTGTCACAATACCACTGGGGAAGAACATAATGCAAACCAAAACAATCCACAGTTCAATGGTTTTATGATCACAGGTTTGATAAAACAGGGAACATCCACAGATATGTATAAACAGGTAACATCCACGGGTAAGCTTTTACAGGTAACATCCACGGGTAAGCTTTAACAGGTAACAGCCACGGGTAAGTACAAACAGGTAACATTCACGGAATATAACAGTGGTCTGCGCTAGTGAACATGAAACGACAACTAGACCTGACAATGAGTGAAACACAAATAACAGTATATAAAGAGTCCGGGGTGATGAGCTGCAGGTGCGGGGTGTAATCAAGGTGGTGCGGGTGTAATCAGTGAGCTGTGGGGAGTGAGCTGGTGCAGGGGGGGTGTGGCCGGCTGAGTTGTTATAGTACTTAACCCTGCGGCAGGCGTGTCCCGGCAGGCAGCAACATCCAGTCCAATAAGTCAGAGGCCGGTTGCAGCTCACCCTCACCCACATAGCAATTTTGTGTTGGCCCAGCTCCGGTCCACACAAATCCTTTTCCCTCGGCCCACATACAACAAAGAATGACGGCCCTAGGGTGGGCCAGAATCTGTATTACAGTGGAGGGCCACATATGGGCCACTACTGGGCCGAGACTCAGCCAGTTAATAAGCCGTAACTGGCACTGAACTGGGCCAGAATAGGTTTTAGCATGGGTACCATATCTCTGCCATAAGTAAACCGTATAAATACCAGCTTTTAACCAGAAGTCCCAAAACTGAGCCATAGAGTCCAATCATGCCCAAATTGTGCGAACAAATCATTCACAAGAAAACTGAATTCATAAATTGGAATTTTTTATTTTTCAACAAGTCAATAACGCGTCTACACATGACAGACAGTTTTATCATGAATCTAACATTGCCATTTTAAACTTAATGTTATCTTTACTGTACTGCAGTACAGTAAAAACTTAAATTATAAGGTAACTTTACCCTTAGTAAATAAATATTCTTGAAACAAATTAATTTGGTAAAAATATACAAATATAAACAACAAAATTAATAACATGAACAATTCAACACTTTAATATCTGTGTCAGCTGAGAAAGTTTAAGATTGTCCTCAACAAGTGAAGAACAGCTCTGCAGCCTCTCTCTTCTCCTCAGCTTCGCTTTCTACAAATCTGAAAACATCAGCAGCTCCCTGTGATTACAAATAGAAGAAAACAGATGCAAATCAGTATTTATCAGTTTATATAAAACTGACACATTTCACACTTTCATTTTAGTAAACTATGTAGGGTTTAGACAATTAAATTATATGCCAAGAAAGCCAAAGTTCAGCAGAAATGAATGGAAAGACCAATTCAGAGAGAGACAATTTGAGCAGAATGGAATACTGCAGTATTTTGTCTTGGTTAACCATGCTAAGAATATAATATGAAGATATTTACATCAATGAAGAAATGTTATGTATACTTAAGTCCAGAGATGGGAAGTAACGAAGTACAAATACTTCGTTACTGTACTTAAGTAGATTTTTCTGGTATCAGTACTTTACTCCACTATTTATTTTTCTGACGACTTTTTACTTTCACTTCTTACATTTTTACGCAAATACCTGTACTTTCTACTTCTTACATTTTCAAACCAGGCTCGTTACTTTAGTTTTAATCTGTATTTGATGCACAATCAATATTATTTCTTGTCATTGCGTGACTTTTTCAACCTAATGATAGGTCTGCCTAAAAGCCGAAGCACTGTGTGAGGTGGCCACTAGCCAATCAAATGTAAGAAGGCGGGAGTTACTGTTTACAGAGCAAAGCGGTGACCAATCAAATCAAAGAAGACGGAGTAACTGTTTTCAGATCTCGAGCGTGATATTCTGCATCATGTGGTGACTCGTGAATGGTAGGGTTTTTTAGCGCGACAGGACCAGATTTTAAATATGTAATTTAGCTATTTAGCTATTCGCATGTTCTACAAACATATACTTCACGAAAGATGTACTGTAGTTCTGTCAGAAGTTAAGGCAGCTCGTTAAGTTAAGCGCATTATTGTTGCTGTTGTTCATTAGTATGTATGAATTGCATGTTTTTTGCTATCGTGGTGTGTGCGTTAAGTTCATGAACGAGTGAAAAATACCTGCTCATTGCGTTGCTTTCGATGAACTAATTATAGTGGGCACTTTTGCACAAAAATGCGCTAATTTCCTGATTGCCATTTGAAGTGGTTTCTGGACATATCCTATTAAGTCTTATTTTCTAATTTTCTTAATTCATTTGCCTTGTTTGATCTGTTTGATCTATTTTCCTGATTTTTATTATATTTTTTCATCTTGTCATGATTAAAATTTATAAGGAAATAAAAAACGATCCTTATCAACGTTGATTGACATTGCAATAAAATACTAACACATTATTTTGGAAGTTAAAATTTTGGGCTGGTTTTTGTTGGAGTGAGTAGGTTTTAGTGAGCCTTTGGGCTGGAAATCATTCACCTAATCTAGCAACACTGACATCAGTTTTAATGTTGAACGAGTGTAACGTACAATGTAAGAGGCTAAACATTTAATATTTTAAAGCGAGGCATAATTTCAAGAAATGTGTTTAACCAATCGAGAAAAACAGTAATGGTTGCCAAGTAAATTGACTTGCCTAATTAATTATCTCTTTATTTCTCAGTTTTCTCTTTTTGACAAGATCTCCCAAGTGTCTACAACCTTTGTATAATGATATGTCCATGAATGGTCTGTGCTTAAAATTTAAAGGGACAGTTAATCTAAAATTGAAAGCAGTGAAATTCTGTTATAAAATGTTTTGACAATCACAGTACCAAACAGTCATTTCCTGGCTATTACGCATCACAGACATAGGCTAGTAGTCTAAGAAGCTGCCACGGACCAAGGCGGAAGGCCACACAAAGAATAGCTTGAGTTGAAAACTTGAGACAAAGGGAATTCTGTCACAATTATTATCAATACGCTTGTCCTTTACACTCTTATCTTACATCATAATTGTATTATAAATTTGTGTTTTTTTCCACTACCTAGGTAGTGGCAAATAGATTTTTTCCATCAGTCTTTTTTATGCTCGTGTTCTACATAATGGTAGTTCAGTTGTGAGGTACGAGCGTGACTCTAAAACAGGTAGTAGTATTGGCTACTTTTTACTTAAGTACATTTTAGAGCCCATACTTTATACTTTTACTTGAGTAAACAAGTTTAGTCAGTACTTCAACTTTTACTTGAGTACTTTTAAACATGAGTATCTGTACTTCTACTTAAGTAAAGGATGTGTGTACTTTTTCCATCTCTGCTTAAGTCATCAAAAATGTTTTGCTTCAGGTCAGAACACAACATATTATTTACACAAATCAACGAGACACTGGCTATTTTTAATCTATTGACTATTTAGGATGACTCTTGGTTGTTTCCCTTCCTTTTGTCAGTTGCTTTGGATAAAGGTTTCTGCTAAATGTAAAAAGTATTAAATAATGTATAGCACAGACGTTAAAAAACACTTCACAAATGGTTTTATTGTTTAGACCATGTACATTACATGTACTGTATAACTGAATATTATATTATGGAATATCCACAATTTTTAAACAAGAAGACACTTCCCAGTCTTTATCCTGAAACAACAAGCGAAAACAAGATTGCTAGAAAATGATTCCCAAATATCCCATGGTCTTGTGCAGTATTTGTTTTTACGCATGAATTAAGCAATGTAAACCAAGTAACTAATGTAATATTAGAGCAAGGTACAAATAAACCAGTCCAGTGTTTTCGGTTTTCCAGACATTGGCTCTCTGTTTAAGATAAATTCTCAAACACAAAAAGGCGTGCACATCCACACACCACAAGGGCTCAGGTGCAGGACAAAAACCATTAAATGAGTGATCACCTGATGTCTATAAAGACTTTACTCTATTCTTTTGTTGATTTGTGCCTGACGAAGACCTGACGATCGAAACGTTGCTGGTTATTTAGTAAACCTGTGGAGCAGTTTTCAGCAGTGGTGGACAGTAACGAAGTAAATTTGCCTGAGTACTGTACTTAAGTACACTTTTTGAGTATCTGTACTTTACTTGAGTATTATTTTTTCTGAGTACTTGTACTTTAACTTCACTACATTTGAAAGACAAATATCATACTTTTTACTCCACTACATTTATAAAAAGGTCCAAAAGTAGAAAATGGTTTCTATGCAGCGGG
>NC_079895.1:23248537-23251577 GCF_024868665.1 Triplophysa rosa | reverse complement strand
AGGTACGAGCGTGACTCTAAAACAGGTAGTAGTATTGGCTACTTTTTACTTAAGTACATTTTAGAGCCCATACTTTATACTTTTACTTGAGTAAACAAGTTTAGTCAGTACTTCAACTTTTACTTGAGTACTTTTAAACATGAGTATCTGTACTTCTACTTAAGTAAAGGATGTGTGTACTTTTTCCATCTCTGCTTAAGTCATCAAAAATGTTTTGCTTCAGGTCAGAACACAACATATTATTTACACAAATCAACGAGACACTGGCTATTTTTAATCTATTGACTATTTAGGATGACTCTTGGTTGTTTCCCTTCCTTTTGTCAGTTGCTTTGGATAAAGGTTTCTGCTAAATGTAAAAAGTATTAAATAATGTATAGCACAGACGTTAAAAAACACTTCACAAATGGTTTTATTGTTTAGACCATGTACATTACATGTACTGTATAACTGAATATTATATTATGGAATATCCACAATTTTTAAACAAGAAGACACTTCCCAGTCTTTATCCTGAAACAACAAGCGAAAACAAGATTGCTAGAAAATGATTCCCAAATATCCCATGGTCTTGTGCAGTATTTGTTTTTACGCATGAATTAAGCAATGTAAACCAAGTAACTAATGTAATATTAGAGCAAGGTACAAATAAACCAGTCCAGTGTTTTCGGTTTTCCAGACATTGGCTCTCTGTTTAAGATAAATTCTCAAACACAAAAAGGCGTGCACATCCACACACCACAAGGGCTCAGGTGCAGGACAAAAACCATTAAATGAGTGATCACCTGATGTCTATAAAGACTTTACTCTATTCTTTTGTTGATTTGTGCCTGACGAAGACCTGACGATCGAAACGTTGCTGGTTATTTAGTAAACCTGTGGAGCAGTTTTCAGCAGTGGTGGACAGTAACGAAGTAAATTTGCCTGAGTACTGTACTTAAGTACACTTTTTGAGTATCTGTACTTTACTTGAGTATTATTTTTTCTGAGTACTTGTACTTTAACTTCACTACATTTGAAAGACAAATATCATACTTTTTACTCCACTACATTTATAAAAAGGTCCAAAAGTAGAAAATGGTTTCTATGCAGCGAGATTTCCTGTGTGCGCAATTTATCTGGCTTGCGATCTTCCAGGACCTTTTACTGTTGCCAAGTATTTCAGTTTTTCTAAGCTCGCGTTTTTCCGGCAAGCTTTGAATGGCCATTTGGCAGATTGTTTTAACGCAAATCTGGCAACTCTGGGATCTTCCCCGCTAAACTAATGTAAACGTAGGCGCTGCTACACCATTGATAGCGCTCTGAAAAGGCAAATAGAACAATAAAAGACGAAAAAGGCACATGTTAAAGTGTGGTGTAATCATCTGTGGGTTACGATCAGTCAAAGATCGTAGAAACATTGTCATGAAAATGATCGGCATAACGGCTAAACGGTAAATAAGCATCACATACACCTTGAGCTACGCGTGCAGTGTTAACTTCTGATCTGCTGCTATATCATTTAAAGCGATTTGGAAAATGAATATGTTTTTACTAAGTACTATAGTTGAAGTTTCCTGTTGGAAATAAAAACCAGATGGTGGACAGTAACAAAGTAAATTTACCTGAGTACTGTACTTAAGTACACTTTTTGAGTATCTGTACTTTACTTGTGAGTATTATTTTTTCTGAGTACTTGTACTTTAACTTCACTACATTTGAAGACAAATATCTACTTTTTACTCCACTACATTTATAAAAAGGTCCAAAAGTAGAAAATGGTTTCTATGCAGCGGGGTTTCCTGTGTGCGCAATTTATCTGGCTTGCGATCTGCCAGGACCTTTTACTGTTGCCAAGTATTTCAGTTTTTCTAAGCTCGCGGTTTTCCGGCAAGCTTTGAATGGCCATTTGGCAGATTTTTTTAACGCAAATCTGGCAACTCTGGGATCTTCCCCGCTAAACTAATGTAAACGTAGGCGCTGCTACACCGTTGATAGCGCTCTAAAAAGGCAAATAGAACAATAAAAGACGAAAAAGGCACATGTTAAAGTGTGGTGTAATCATCTGTGGGTTACGATCAGTCAAAGATCGTAGAAACATTGTCATGAAAATGATCGGCATAACGGCTAAACGGTAAATAAGCATCACATACACCTTGAGCTACGCGTGCGTGTTAACTTCTGATCTGCTGCTGTATCATTTAAAGCGATTTGGAAAATGAATGATGTTTTTACTGAAGTAACTATAGTTGAAGTATTCCTGTTGAAATAAAAACAATAGAACCCTGCCCAAAATACAACATAAAATGTAATGGATTTAATGGTTATAATGGGAATTGTACTATGGATACTTGTTGTCTACTTGTATGTGATGGATTCTATTGCTGGGATGGTAAATCCTATTGGAATAAAACCCAAAACACACTACAAAGAGGAATTTAATTTAAAAATCTCATTCTAATTCAAAAATTCATTGTTTTTTTCAGCAGGGATGGTATTTGCAGTAAAACCACAGTATCCACAAATTTACCATTTTCTATATATAGGAACCATACTCCAATTAATAATCTTTAGTAAAACCACAGCAACTAAACATACCATAGTTTCATTATACTAGCTATAGTTTATGTTTGTAGTTAAATTATGGTAATACAAATGGTAATAAATCCAACAAACACATGGCTTCTACACTTTACTATTTACAAGAACCTTACTACTTACTGGTAAATTGCTGCTAAAACTGGTAAAGGGAATATACAAAATAAAAGAACACTGCTCATAAATACATATAGGCCTAGGGGGCTAATGAGGATAATTAGGCTAAATGATCATACAGGATTATATCTAAACTAAACATATATGTGCTAAACATATAAAGCTCTTAAAGGAGTTGCTCACTGCAAAATTTGCCCCCATTGACTTTCCATAGTAGGAATAAAAACTACTATGGAAAGTCAATGGGGGCAAATTTTGAAGTGAACTACTCCTTTAATACAACTGATACTGTGAGCTACTCAGTGTATTCAGTAGGTTGCTTCAGAGGCATAAGGTATACGACAAT